>NC_136490.1:98494292-98501792 GCF_053919585.1 Euprymna scolopes | reverse complement strand
TTTTTGATTAGCTTGGCAACATCACGTACAGATATACGTATATCACATAGCGTGTTTTCTGATACAGGAGGAAATATTGGGGGTTGGCGGCCTTGATCGCAAAGGGTAGAATTAGCTGCAAAGTTCTTGACAAAGAAAGTATACATATGCATATATATACATATATACATATACATATATATACATATACATATACATATATATATACATATATACATATATATACATATATTATGTATATATATATATATATATATATATATATAGTCATCCACATACAGTACTGTTTCGCTGTTTCACAGCTCATCAATGCGGCTAGACAGGCAACTACCTCAAGCCAGGATTGAAACCCGACCGTTTGTACGGCAGTCAAGGCTCCTAACCATTACGCTATTGGCGGCTGCTTGAACGAGTAGTGAGTTTAACGATGTTTTGATATCGTCTGAAATACCCCCGCTCGATTTGTTTACACAAAGAGCGTCGCTTATATGCTAATGGTAATTCGTGTTTCACTTCTCAATATGCTCAACTCAAGGTGAGGAGCACTATAGTCATCCACATACAGTACTGTTTCGCTGTTTCACAGCTCATCAGTGCGGCTAGACAGGCAACTACCTCAAGCCAGGATTGAAACCCGACCGTTTGTACGGCAGTCAAGGCTCCTAACCATTACGCTATTGGCGGCTGCTTGAACGAGTATACATAACCAGGGTAGATAGAAGATAAGGAGAGACTTATCAGGATAATATAAAGATCTACAAATTTCAATGGAGCTTATATACAAGACTATAGGAGTGGAAAATGAATTCACAAATACTATATATGGGAAAATATAGAATGAATCATTGATTAAATAATACATACATTTATTCTCCCTCTTGATCCCCTAACCAAATGTATGTATACCCCTATTAAATAAATGACTCATTCTATATTTTCCCATATATAGTATTTGTGAATTCATTTTCCGCTCCTATTGCCTCCTATATACATTGCGTGTCAAATTATTAACAAAATAACATTTTTTTTACCAGTTTCAGAAACTTACCGGTAGTTTCGTATTAAAAGTTTCGGAAACGTCGGCAATGCTAGGCTGCGTGTACTATGAAATTGCTGAATCCATGGTATTTGTGGTGCGTCAATTATTAACAAGGCAGTTTCTTTCGTCAATAAAATTGGCCGTAAAGGTGGTGTGATAAGTTCTGAAAAGCGTACTATTACAGAACACCTAGCAACAGTTAAAGCTACCATCGATATATCGAAAATGACGGAAAGGTAACACCAATCTGTGAAGAACTTTGTCAATGATCCTACAAATGTACGTAAGAGAGCTGATAAAGGTAAACCTAGAACTGTTTCCCGCCGTCTCTACTCCAAATTAAATGTGAAGTTGTTAAGAACTCTGCCCAGACAAGACGATAAGTCTTTGGCCAAGCCGGATTGATGAATGTCTCAAAAAGTACTTGATATTGCCTTCTAAAAGAAGTGGCAAAGTTTGTTAAGCCTGTGACAAAAGGTCCATTAAAGCAACATCACATACAAAATCGATTGAAATGTGCAGTGGACAACATGAAAACGGATATTACGTTTCTGAATTGTTGAGATGAGGATTGGTTATATGTATTGTTATTCATCGGACTACTGTTCTCATCTTGAGTGTGGTTTTCACAACGTTTCGGTCGATATAACCTCCGACCTTCTTCAGGTGTGTCTTGTCGAACTCGGGAATGTTTCTGTTGTACTCAAGAATTTGGACGAAATTTCGAGCGGAACCCTTTATTTACTTCACGGGGGTAGCGTGCTCTTGTTCCGTCAGCCATGACTGGATAGATGTCCTAAGTAATTTGCAAATGTATATTTCGGTCGCCCCCACTGAGGATTGAACCTTCAACCTTCAGGAGAATATCACTTTTACAATTGATTTTTCTCAGTACTCTAACCACTGCGCCACGGGTCCTTATTATCGAGTTCGACAGAAGCATTCCCAAGTTCGACAAGACACACCTGAAGAAGGTCGGAGGTTATATCGACCGAAACGTTGTGAAAATCACACTCAAGATGAGAACAGTAGTCCGACGAATAATAATAAATGAAAACGGATTTTTCCAAAGTTTGTTCACGGATGAAGTGCATGACACTCTTGATGGCCCAGATGGCTGCAGCAAGGCATGGGTCCTAGATAGACGACATCGTCATCAGCGTTTAAGCC
Organism: Euprymna scolopes; assembly: GCF_053919585.1. Taxonomy (NCBI): domain Eukaryota; kingdom Metazoa; phylum Mollusca; class Cephalopoda; order Sepiida; family Sepiolidae; genus Euprymna; species Euprymna scolopes. Next base: position 98,499,583 of record NC_136490.1, on the reverse strand, counting down.
GCCAACAAGGTGGTGGTGGGATAATAATTTGGGCTGAGATTATCGGAGGTACTTTACTTGGCCCCATGGAGTGTCCCAGAAGGCGTAAAAATGACGTCAAATGCTTGCATAGCTTTTGTGAAGGAGCACGTTGAACCATGGCTGAAGAAACAAAGTTATACGTTCAGAAGAACCATTATTTTTATGCAGGATAATGCTTCTTTTGCATGAAGCAAACAAAAGCAAAGAGTGTTTCCAACAACTGGGGTTCTCTAGGCTAGGGAAGATGGAGTGGCCTGCGAATTCACCAAATTTGAACCAAATCGAGAACCTTTGGAGTATCATAAAACGACGTCTCTATGGAACTGGAGGCTAATTTAAGAGCAAAGATGAGTTGTGGCATGCTCTCCAAGAGGTACCGCGAGTTGTGGGATGCTCTCCAATAGGTATCGCGAGGAATAACTGTTGACGAAATCACAAATTTGAATAATTCTGTGGGACAACCTCTTTTACAAGTAATTCATAAAAAAATATCGGATATCCCCTACTAATTATGTCAACGTAGAAATTACTATATAGTTATTGTATTCTAAGCATTTTTCACTGTTTGAAAATTATTTCAATAAAGAAGTTATGGCTTTATTGTGCTTTTTTTCACTACCTTTTTAATAATTTGGCACACTGAAATCAACAGATACTCCTATCTTCTGCCGGAATTTCGCTAATATTCATTAAAATACTGTTATTTTCTGACTGGAGTAGCTGAATATTAATGTAAGCACTTTCTCAAAGTTTCATAGAGTTTTATTCACTCGTTCCTTAAATATAAAAAAAATGTAAACTCGTTAATAATTTGATACGCAGTGTTGTGTATATATATATATATATATATATATATATATATATATATATATATATATATATATATATGAATGAAACCCGATTGTCTGTATGACAGTCACGGGTCCTAACCACTACGCTATTGGCGGTTGCTGTATGAGTCATGAGTTTAACGATGTTTTGACATCGTCCGAACTACCTTGTTTGCACAAATAGCATCGCTTATACGTTAATGGTAATTCGTGTATCACTTCTCAATATGCTCAACTCAAGATGAGGAGCATTATAGTCATCCACATACAGTACTGTTTCGCTGTTTCACAGCTCATCAGTGCGACTAGACAGGCAACTACCTCAAGCCATGATTGAAATCCGACCGTCTGTACGACAGTCAAGGCTCCTAATAACTAAGCTATCAATAAATTAGGTCAGTGCAAAAATAATGTCGTTTGAACGCAATAAACACACACATACACAGATATATATATGTGTGTGTATGTGTGTGTTTTGTAACGTCAAAACGACATTATTTTTGCACTAACCTAATATATTTGTATATATTTGTTCATGACCGGTTGTGTATGTTTGTTTTACCAAGTCCGATTTTAAAAATCCATTTCAATTAATGTATTGAATGCGCATATACATATTAAACGCTGTTAAATATTTAATTTGCTAGTGCCTAAAATTTTAATTTCCAAATTTTCGTACGATGGTTTCGGATATTATATATGTTGTATACGTTTCTTTATTAGTAAAAAAAAATATCTATTTGATTGAGAAGCCTTTTTAACGTTGTAAATTTTCAAATATAGAAGATATATTTCAGTGCGTCGGACTAGTTTGAATTGTAACTTTACAATTACAAATAGAATAGTATTGAAACGCGGATATGGATTTTGCACTAACGCAGTCAGACTACGAGATGCAACCATGCGAAAGCTGTTATTGAATCCCCACGAGGACATCTAAGGATAAATAACTCTGATTTGCTCATTGCTGCAAATCGGATTCATTCTCGGGTTAGTCGAATCAGTCGATGATTCAGACGCTTAAAAGGCGGAACCTTGAGCATCATCAAACATGAGAAATCCGCAGTAAATTTGATTCCCTTAAGATTTGCCCAGCAAAGAAATGGCCTTGATAATGGAGGAAGAGAATCGACGGGTTGTTCGAAACGAGCAGCGATTTTCATTTCAGGATCACCAGCAGTAATACTGCGCAGCTAAATGTATGCGGTTATATGTGTATATAATTGTTTATTTGCTTTGAGTAACAACCGCCTCTTTTCACAAAACGAACATAATATGCTACCGAAGAGTGATGATAAAGAAAAAGCAAAAAAAAAAAAAATATCTATTAAGCTTGGTTTTATCGATATAATCAATAATTGAATTAAATCATAACAACTGCAGTAATGCCCTTCAACAAACGTGCACAATGTTGCATGATTTGGTAGAATGCAGAGATGCACGCCGTTGAACGCTGTTTTGCAAATGGAAAATATTTAGTTAAAAGAGACATCACCCCTAAAATCACGTATGCACATATATAATATATACTCTTATGAATTCGTTTTTTTGTTAATTTGTATTAAAACTCTGTTTTCTATTTATTTAGAAAGAAGAAAATACAACTTTGTTTTATATGGATCGTTGAATGGATTTCACTAGCAGAAGATCTAGCTAATTTGCATATCCTTTTCAGCATTCATTTTAATTCCCTATCTTTTTCTTCGGTTTTCGTATGAGATGATCATCTTTACTTAACTAGTGCATGTAATTATATTCATGCAGACATTGTACATGATGTATACTTGCGTAGTATATGCGTAAAAATTCATAGTAAACACAAACCTCTTTTCACATATATTTATGTATACGTATATGTTTTTGTTAAAAACATTTTACCTACTTTAAGTCCTCCTAAATATTTTGGTCTACGGACATAAAACTTCATATATAAGACATATGAACACATGTGAAACTTTATATTTGGGTTTTATCCCGGGGAAAATTAGTACAAAAGTGTGAAAATTTATAAAAAATAATGAAATTTGTCATGTGAAGCTCAAACGCCGGCATTACGAATATGCATTCATACCGTACTAACTATTGGTTCATGTTTTAATTTTTAGCCTTGCAGCAAACCTGTCTTCATAACTCAGTCATTAACGGCAGAGGCAAAAAATAAATCGTAAGCTAAACGTTTTGGTTTCGATTCTCGAGTCATTTATTTTTTAACTTTTTAAATCATTACTATATATTGGGTCTAATATAATATCATAATAAATACGTAATCTACATTTATCAAAATATAATATTTTAACGTATTTTACGACCGGACAACGCCGGGCGCCTTGCTAATAATATATTTTTTGCTGTGGTTGCGAGACTGAAAACTTTTCTCAAGTTAGTACTACCCCAGTTGGTTACGCCTCGCAAGTAAATCTCTTCAAATATTAAGTTATTTTTTTTTTTTAGACTTTTATAGTTGATTAGCTGTGTGACCTACTCTTTATTGCACCGATGGACTTAGGTAGAACTAGCAGAGAAAATCAGTTCAGGTTTCGAGTTTTTGGGCGCTACGCTAATGCCCTGTGTTGTGTTCGGTTGGACTATAAGAATAAAACCTGGTCTCGTAATTTTCGCTTCTATCATATTATTCCATAATCAGCACTGTCAAGCACCGATAATTCTGAAATGCACAGATACAAAAATCAAGCAATGCGGACAAGATCGTCCAATAATATGAATTATCTAGGTGAATGTTGCCGATGCCTTTGTCAGTTGCAAAACTCAGTTCTTAATTTTGTAGAATAAGATTTTTAATCATATTTTTAATTTATTTTTAATAATTTTAGTAAAGTAGTCTCTCTGTCTCATAATTAAAACCTTCACATTAAAATAGTATCTGTTAATAAGTGACGAAAATAGAGGTTTATATGATGTGAAATATGAGAAAAAATATCTACGTAGATCTTCTGTTGTGGCAGCCATTTGAAATTCATAGGAAGCACAACGATATAATTGGAGTATCGTATCTGCTGCTTTTCAAATATAAGCTTTTCATTATTAGAATGATATAAACTGAAAAAGTTCGCACTTATCTCACAAGTCACTATCAAATATCAATTTGACCGATTTAATGTTATTTATATATTTAAAAAAACTTTACGATTGGCGATAAATATGTCTATGAAAATGGAACCCTTTTATTATTTTCTTATGGTATAATGATAACATTTCAAGATATATCTTGATAAAGTACTGACTTGTTTTCTGGAAAACGGGTAGTCCTTATATACCAGTCAAATATTAGTAAATATAGATAAAATTGAAAATTATATATTTAATAAACACTTTTCTTTGTAAGTTAGTAATAAAAGAATGGATATAAATCAGACATGTTTCATATAAATCAGACGTATATAATAGCGTGAATGGACGTATCTATATATTTCACAATCTTAAGTTTAACTGACCCATATATTGTCTTATCATAATCACGAGCATATTGCTACCTTCCTCTAAAATAGGCCGCAATTTAATTTAGACAGAAGAGAATTTCAGATTCCTGCCTTATTCTCTATCAATCCTTTGACGTTTTTGTACGACAGAGTTACCATTTATCTTGGCTTGAAAACTACTTTCGTTTTTATTTTAACTGATACAAGTGGTCGGAAGGTCCCAGTGGAGACAGAACAGAAAATGAACATGGATCAGGGCAAATTGTGAGGAAAAGATCTAAGAGACCTGCATACTAACAGTCAGTATCGGCCACACTAGTGGGTTCGAGAACAATCTGAGTAAGGTCATAAGCAATGGATAATTCGTGACAGAACCTCCCCTCAAAATATGTCTTGTTTGAGTGGGTTAACTATTCCACCTTGTAAACATTGAAGTCTCCACAGGCGTGAATGTTAATCGAAGGATGAGCAGATAGGATGTGGTCAATTCTCTCAGATATGCTCTTAAAGATAGTAACTCTGCGGTTGTGGGGGGAGGGCGATAGAGGACAAATATAAACCCAATCGTGTGAGCAAGTGCAAGCACGTATAGGGTAATTAAGAATCTTCTCTGGAGATGTCCCAACCACATGGAAAGCCATCTTTAATGTAGGCACAAATTCCATCCCCGTGGTGATCTTAGGGGCCAGATTTAGATATTAAGTTAGAGTATCCTTTAATTCCAAACTCTTCTGTCCAATGTAAGTTTCGCTTAGGAATAGGAGGTCTGGTTTCGTCTTATGTAATTGGGGTTCAACCTCTGGAAGATTGGAATGTAGATCCCTGATATTGGAGAAGGAGACATGGTATTAGGGATTTACGTTGGAAGTTGAATATCTGGGTTTAATCGTGTGTTTCTTCTGAAAACTTTTCATGATGTTTTGTGGAATAGGTTAACAGACTTGCTTAGAGAAGGGCAGAGAGGGAAAGTAAGAGAGATAAAGAAACGAAGAAATATATATTT
>NC_136490.1:98444292-98489292 GCF_053919585.1 Euprymna scolopes | reverse complement strand
TACTAAAGTGGACTGAAACCTCCGATATTAATAAAAAAAAATACCATTTAGCTGAAATGAACTAGATATCTTAGAAAATCGGAATGGTTTAATATCTTTTTAAAATTTAAACGGTCAATCTTTCTTTGTAATTTATGGGGAAAAAGCTTTGATATAGAACAGAAATTGGTCTCTTTGTTTCTATTAAAACAAAGAATTCACCTCGGAACAACATTCTAAAATTTGGAATATTATTTTTAAAATTGGACATCGATGATTTTTTTGAAAGTTGCGCAAAAAAGAGCATGCAAATATCTGAATTTATATAATTTTTAAAAATATGATTACTTATTTGTTGTATAATTTCATTTTCGGTGCGTGCATGACAGAACGATGCGTTTTTCCTCTTTCAAATGTTCGTATTTACTTTTGTAAGCATGAAGTGTATGTAGTTATAGCTTCGAAGAATTTTTTTTCCAAATGAATTTCAGAATCAGAGAGCTAAATGAAGGCAACATTTTGACTACACGCAGTATGTGTAAATTTGACCTCTTGTTGACCTTTAGCGTTACCACTCTTTTTTCAATACGATATTCCAACGGTCTAACAGCTAGAAATGAAAAAAATCACAAATTATGAGACATAGGTAATTCTAAGCCACCACATATTTGAGGTCCGTAAAATAAATAAGTTTTTCCCGTTTCTTTATTTAAAAAAATTGTATTGACTGGCGGGCGAGTGATTTACGACTGTAAGTCGCCCCAAGAAATTTTCAATTCACTGTGTCGACCGGTCGTGAAAAATCTCAAAGGCTATATATATATATATATATATATATATATATATATATATATATATATATATATGAAATGTTTAGAGGTACAGAATTTATATACAGTTGTGAAAATAATAAGCGGAAGTTTCTCAAGAGCTCTTTCGGCTATCATCTCATCAGGTGAAAATCGATAGCGTACAAAATAATATTGTGTCAAAAATAAAGAGTTCTAATTGGGAACTTATTAAATGTGCCAACAGTACGGGGACACTAAAATAAATTTATTAACGTTTAAAAACGATTAAAATAGTTTTGCTCTCCCTCGTTGTGCCAATATTTTAATCGTTTTTAAACGTAAATAAATTTATATTAATATATATATATATATATATATATATATTAATATAAATATATATTAATATAAATATATATTAATATATATATATTAATACATATATATATATATTTAAATATATATATAAATATATATATACAAATTTATATATATAAATATATAAATAAATATATGTATGTATATATGTATGCATATATATATATCTATATGTATGCATATATATCTATATGTATGCATATATATATCTATATGCATGTATATATATATCTATATGTATGCATATATATCTGTATGTATGTATATATATCCATATGTAATATATATATGTAGGTGTATATATATATATATGTATGTATATATGTATATATATGTATATCTCTCTATATATATATGTATGTATATATGTATATATATGTATATATATCTGTATATCCATGTAGATGCATATATATATGTATAGATATCTGTATGTATGTATATATGTATGCATATATATATCTATATGTATATATGTATATACGTATATATATGTATATATGTATATATATGCATGTGTATATATATGTACATATATATGTGTATATATATATATTTTACATATGTGCATATATATTTACATATATATGTATATATAATTACATATATATATGTATATATGTTTGTGTACATATATATGTATATGTACATATATCTGTATATATATACATATATATATATATATATATTTGTAAAAGCATTTCATCAACGGCATGAAAATTGTTAAACAAAATGTTTTTATTAGAGGCTTTTAAAATAAAGGTGCAATATTCAATTTGAAATGTATTCATCTTCAAAGTGATTTTGATAAATTGTACAAATGATTTTATCAAAATTTAATTTAAATTGAATCAAAAATTACCTTGGATTTATTTTATGTAATGTACTTCCTGTCGCACTATAAAAAAATCATTGAAAATATTATAGTTATATCATTAACTGCTGCATTAAAGATAATGTTTTTAAATTTCAACAAAATGTACATTACATAAAATAAATCCAAGATAAATTTTTGATTCAATTTAAATTAAATTTTTATACCCTACTTTGTAAAACTTATAAAAGTACACTTTGAAGATCAAAAATTTCAAATTGTACCTTGTATCTTTGTGTTTTATGCTTATGGTAAAAATATTTGGTTTAACAATTTTCATGCCTTGGATTAAAAGCTGTTATAACTTGTATCTCATCTTTTTAAGATTATGGTTGAAAACACTCTTTCTCTCTATTTCAGTTTGTATTTCTCCTCACGCCACAACTATTTTTGCAACCCTCTCTTTGTATTATTATTAAAGGTCTGTAGATGCTGTATTACAAAGGGGGGTTGCAAAAATGAGTTGTAGAGTGATGAAAAATACAAACTGAAACAGAGAGCATATTGTTAAAAAAATGTAAGGATAACAATTTTAAGTTTGCGTAAAGGTAACGATTACAATTTTATGGTTTAAAAAAAGTAACGATAACAATTTATAGTTTAGAAAAAGTAACGATAACAATTTTATTGTGTAGTAAAAGTACGAAAACAATTTTATGGTTAAGTAAAAAGAAAGATAATAATTTTATGGTGTAGTGAAAGTAATGATAACAATGTTATGGTTTAGAAAAAGTAATGATAACAATTTTATGATTTAGCAAAAGTAAGTATAACAATTTCATGGTTTAGAAAAAATAGTGATAACAATTTTATTGCTTAGAAAATGTAACGATAACATTTTTATGTTTTCGTAAAGGTAACGATAACAATTTTATGGTTTAGAAAAAGTAACGATAATAATTTTATGCATTAGTAAAAGTATCGATAACAATTGTATGTTTTCCGAAAAGTAACGATAACAGTTTCATGTGTTCGTGAAAGTAACGATAACAATTGTATGGTTTAGAAAAAGTTACTATGAAAATGTTATAGTTTAGTAAATGTAATGATAACAATTATTTGTTTTCGTAAAAGTAACGATAATAATTTTATTGTGTAGAAAATGTAACGGTAATTATGTTATATTTTCGTAAAAGTAACGATAATAATTTTATGGCTGAGAACATGTAACGATAACAATTTTATGGTGTAGTAAAAGTACCGATTACAATTTTATAGTTTAGATAAAGTAACGATGAAAATGTTATGGTTTAGAAGAAGTACCAATCACAATTTTATAGTTTAGTAAAAGTAACGATACCAAGTTTAAGGTTTAGAAAAAGAAACGATAACAATTTTATGATTTAGTAAAATTAACGATAACAATATTATAGTTTAGAAAAGTAACGATAACAATGTTATGGTTTAGTAAATGTAACGATACCAAGTTGATGTTTTAGTAAAAATAATGATAAAAAATCTATGGGTTACTTAAAGTAACGATAACAATTTTATAGTTAAGCGAATTTAACGATAACAGGTGTATGGTTTATAAAAAGTAATGATAACAATTTTATGGTTTAATAAAAGATACGATAACAAAGTTGTGTTTAGTAAAAGTAACGATAACAATGTTATGGTTTGGAAAAAGTAACGATAACAATTTCATTGTTTAGTTAAAGTTACTATACCAATTTAAGGGTTTAGAAAAAGTAACGATAACAATTTATGATTTAGGAAAAATAAGGTAGCAATTTTATGGTCTAGAAAAATAACGGTAACAATTATATAATTTAGAAAAAGTAACGAAAACAATTTTATGGTTTAGTAAAAATAACGATAACAATTTTATTGTTTAGCAAATCTAACGATAACAATTTTATGGGTAAAAAAATGTAACGATAACAATTTTATTGTTTAGAAAAAGTAACGACAACAATTATATCCTTTAGAAAAGGTAACGATAACAATTTTACTGTTTAGTAAAACGTATGAAAATAATTTTATGGTTAAGTAAAAAGAAAGATAACAATTTTATGGTTTAGTGAAAGTAACGACAACAATGTTATGGTTTAGAAAAAGTAACGATAACAATTTTATGCTTTAGCAAAAATACCGATAACAATGTTATGCTTTAGCAAAAGTAACGATAACAATGTTATGCTTTAGAAAAAGGAACGATAGCAATTTTACGTTTTCGTAAATGTAACGATAACAATTTTATGGATTAGAAAAAGTAACGATAACAATTTTATGGTTTAGTACAAGTAACGATAACAATTTCATGGTTTAGAAAAAGTAACGATAACAGTTTTATGGTTTAGTAAAAGTAAGGATGACAATTGTATAGTTTAGTGAAAGTAACGATAAAAACGTTATGGCTTAGAAAAAGTAATGATGACAATTTTATGGTTTAGTAAAAGTAACGATAACAATTTTATGGTTTAGAAAAAGTAACGATAACAATTTTATGGTTTAGAAAAAGCAACGATAATAATTTTATAGTTTAGTGAAAGTAACGATAGCAATGTTATGGTTCAGAAAAAGTAACGATAAAAATGTTCTGGTTTAGTAAAAGTAACGATAACAATTTTATAGTTTTGTGAAAGTAACCATAACATTTTTATATTTTAGAAAAAGTAACGATAAAAATGTTACGGTAAGATAACAATAGGCAAAGTAACGATAAAAATGTAACGGTAGCATAACAATGTTATGGTTCAGAAAAAATTTATGGTTTAATAAAAGTAACGATAACAATTTTATTGTTTTGTGAAAGTAACGATAATAAATTAAAGGTCATGTTTTAGTAACGGTAACAATTTTATAGTTTCGAAAAATTTACTTTAACAATTTTATAGTTTAGTAAGAGTAACGATAAAAAATTTATGGTTTAGTAAAAGTAAGGATAACAATTTTATGGTTTAGTAAAAGTAACAATTACAATTTTATGGTTTAGTAAAAGTTATGATATCAATTTTATGGTTTAGTAAAAGTAACGATAAAAAATTTATAGTTTAGTGTAAGTAACGATAACAATTTTATGGGTTAGAAAAATAACGATAACAATTTTATGGCTTAGTAAAAGGTAACAATTGTATGGTTTAGAAAAGTAACGATAACAATTTTATGGTTTAGTAAAAGTAACGATAATAATGTTATGGTTTAGAAAATGTAACGATAACAATTTTATGGATTGGTAAAAGTAACGATAACAATTTTATGGTTTAGTAAAAGTAAGGATAACAATGTTATCGTTTAGAAAAAGAAACGATAACAATAGTATCGTTTAGTAAAATAACGGTAACAATTTTATAGGTTAGAACAAGTTACAATAACAATTTTATGGTTTAGTAAAAGGAACGATAACAATTTTATGGTTTAGTTAAAGTAACGACAATAATTTTATGGTTTAGATAAATTAAAGATAACAATTTTATAGTTTTGTGAAAATAACGATAAGAATGTTATGGTTTAGAAAGGTAACGATAACAATTTTATGTTATCGTAAAAGTAACGATAACAAATTTATTGTTAAGTAAAAGTAACGACAACAATTTTATTGTTTAACAATGTTATTAGTTTAGTAAAAAGCGATAAAATTGCTAGGGGTTCGTAAAAGGATAATTATTTTATGGTTTAGTAAAAGTTACGATAACTATTTTAATTATTTAGTAGAAATAACGATATTAATTTTTATATTTAAATAAAATTAACGCAAACAATATTACGATTTTATAAAAGTAACGGTAACGATTTTATTAAAAGTAACAAAAAATGTTCATGCTTTAGTCAAAGTAACGTAAATAATATTATATCTGAGTTAAAGTTACAGTAAGACTGGCTTGGTTCCGTAAAATTTATAGTAGCAATTTAATGCTAGAGTAAAAGAAATAATAACAATAAAATGATTTTTAATAGTAGCGATAACTATAGATGGTTAAATAAAGTAATGTTTACAAGTCTTGAGTTTGTTAAATGTAATGATAACGATTTTACGTTTTAGTAAAAATAACGATCATAATTTAACAGTTTCAAAAAATAAGTGATAACAATTTTAATGGTTAATTAAAAGTAACGATATCAATTTTAATGGTTAATTAAAATAACGATAACAATTTTATGGTTCAGTAAAAGTAACAAAACCAATTTTATACATAAGCAAAAGTAATGATAATAAGTTTTATTGCTTAAGTAAAAGTTAGGATATTGTTGTTTCGTCCAAGTAATAATAACAATTTTTATAGATGAGTAAAATAACGATAAAATTTTAATATTTACTAAAATTAACGATCACGATTTTATAGGTGAGTAAATGTAAAGATAACAGTTTTATATTTGAGTTAAAGTAGCAGTAACAATTGTTATTGTTTAGTAAAATTAATGATTAAATTTAATGGTAAAATTACAGTAACGATAAGTTTTTTATAGTTGAGTAAAAGTAACAATAAAACTTACAAGTGTTTACTAAATGCAATGATAATAATTGTATGGTTTAGTAAAAGCAACGATAAAAACTAAACTTGTTTAGTAAAAGTAACGAAAACAATTTTATTTTTAGTAAAAATAATAATTAATATATTTTACTACAATTAATAATTTTTATGCTTTAGTAAAAGTGACAGTCACTGTTTTTTGTGGATGAGTAAATATACCAATTACAATTTTTGAATCTTAGTAAAAGAAACGATAACAATTGCATGTTTTCATAAGCAACGGTTTAGTAAATGTAACGATATTTTTTTATTGTTTAGTAAAAGTAACGATAACCATTTTTATTGATTAGTTAAAGTAACGATAACAATTATTTATTGTTTCGTAAAAGTAACGATGGCAATTTTAATTGTTTCAAAAATGTAACGATAACATTTTTATGGTTTGATAAAAGTATCGTCAACATTTTTATACATATGTAAAATAACGATGACATTTTATAATGGTGTCGTAAAAATAACGATAACAATTTTAATGGCTTATTAAAAGTAATGAGAACATTTTTAATAGTTGCTTAAAAGTAGCGATAACATTTTATGGTTTAGTAAAAGCAACGATATCAATGTTTAATGATTTAGTAAAAGTAACGATAACATTTTTAATGGTTTGGTAAAAGTAACAATAACATTTTAATGGTTTGACAAAGTACTGATAACAATTTTAATGGTTTAGTAAAAGTAAAATAACATGTTTAATTGTTTCGCAAAAGTAATGATGACAATTTTATTGGTTTTGAGAAAGTAACGATAACAATTTTAATGGTTTCGAAAAAGTAACAATAACAATTTTTATGGTTTTGTAAGAGTAACGATGACAATTTTCATGGTTTAGTAAAAGTAAAGATAACAATTGGCATGGTTTAGTTTAAGTAACGATAATATTTTTATTTAATAATGGATTCGTAAAAGTAACGATAACAATTGGCATGGTTTAGTTAAAGTAACGATAATATTTTTATGGTTCAGTAAAATAACGATTACATTTTTCTCATTTCGTAAAAGTAACGATAACAATTTGTATGGTTTAGTAAATGTAACGATAACATTTTTAATGGTTTAAGTAATGGTAAAGTAATGATTACAATTTTAAAGATCTTATTTCTTTTGCAAAATTGCATTACATATTTTGCATACAACTCTTGAAAAGTGTGGGGATGTAAAGAAGGAAAACACATCACCAATAAGAACTTGGACAGATCAAAGAGAATAAAGGATCTTAAGCTTAAAATAAATACGATACACAATTATAAGCGATCCGAAAAAAGAGAAGATACTAAACAATACACGATCAAAACTATAAACAATCACAAGTGCACAATCTCTCAGGGTTTTACATAAGTAAAAAATACAAACGATCAAAAACTATCAAAGATAAACAATATAGACGATCAAAAAAAATTATACGTTCCGAACGAAATATACACGAATTAAAGATCATGAAATATAGATAATCAAAAATGTTACGGTCCAGGCGATAAAATATTATTGTAGCAAAAATTATTGACGGTAAAGAAGATTAGAACTTATCCATATTATATGTAAAGATCATTAAAGATATTTTAACAAAAAAAGTTTAGTGTTATGTAAAAAGTGACAGGCCTCAGTAAGTAAGAGAACAAACTAGATAAGTTGAAAAGAATATTTGGAAACGGTTAAAATCGAACCTAAAAAGAAAAGTTAAAAAAGAATACATATTGAAATCTTGGGAATGTAGAACGATTGTAATTGTTCTTGGAAATAACTAAATATTAGTTATGCCAGATATAGATATTTAATTCAGGAATGCAGTCGATAGTTCATTCTTTTAGAAATAACTGGATATTAAATATGTCACTTAACAGATTACACAATACGAGTTAAGAAATAATGATTAACAAATGGATTAGATATTGGAAAATTCAAATTGGGAATTCGTTGTTTGCAATAGTGTGTTTGGACATACATAGGTAAAATCCAGGTGAATAAATTTCATGCAGCGAAGCATGCCTCTGACGTCATCAAGAAAGGAGATTCTCAATATATTGAGACAGGGTTCGAAGTTAGGAGACAGTCCTAGTCAGAGAGTCAAGTCGGCTAGACTTGCATTCGAGAGCGGTGGAAGATACAACAATGTAACCGTAAAGGCTTGACTTCCTGCCCATCATCATGATCAACCAGCTGGTATGAATAAAGAATCATCAATATTTGTAAACTGTTGTATTCATCTGACGTCATTCTATTAAAAGGAAAAGTTAAATGTGTTTTGTCTATCATCTTTTAAACGAAGTTTGTATAACGTCCTTCCATGTAATATGTCCCGGTCACCATCAATAACGTATCTCCTCTCTACATGTGTAAACAAGAACTGTTGCGTAAATGTCTCAGCTCCGTATTAATAATAATAATATGAAGTCCCCAAGAATCGTTAGTCGTCGTCGTCGTGATATAAACAAAATATAAACGTCATCATCATCATTTGTTCTGAGTCCACGTCATATGTTGTTCCGATATGAATCTCCGACTACATAACATTAAAATCTAAATGCATAGAAATCAAAAAACATTTAGAAGCAATCAAGGATTAGCGAAAAAATGATTATACAGAGTGACCCTCCCCCACAAAAAAAACAAAAGCTAAATAGAGTCCATCTAGAACATATGCTGTAGAACGGAGAAAAAAAGGCCAAAGACGCTAGTGTTTTGATGTGATGTTTTGAATATAATAAACTAGTTCTGACCAAAGTTTCATTTCATTCGGACAAAACACTGAGACACAGGATCTAATTAAAGTTTAAGCCCGTTTGGGGGGGGTCACCCTGTATAAAAGTGAAAAACTTCGGGTACCTGTATAGAAAAGGTGGTATATTTTATCGCTCTAAATACGTTCTCATACCGAAGTCTATTCTCTCTTCTGTATCTCTCCCCCCCTCTCTCTCTCTCTCTCTCTCTCTCTCTCTCTCTCCAAATGTACTACCAGACCATGCATGCATGGATTAATGTTGCCATATTTGGAGTGGTAAATCTCGGTTTCATTTAAGGTGCATAAATGTATCACTCATTTCATTAGTCCTACCGTTTCTATTTTTCTGTGCAACAGAAGTAATGTTGACGGTCTCGCTGTTATCTATAAATATGAATATTTCATATGCTCTTTAGAATTAGCTTATCTGTTGCTTGCCCCCCTTGTTTCAAACCTTGCTCTGCACCATATGTGTGTTTTGATACCTCGGTGTAAAACGGCTTCCTACTCCAAAAACTACCGCTTATGGAGTCTTTTTTAGTCTAGTCTATGTCTTTTTCAAATGTAATGCCGATAGGCATTCCTGTCATTGCGATAATTATCTTTCGTTCTTGTTAACTTCTTACGTGAAGTGGCTTCTGGAGCAATTTCCATAAAAAATATCACAGTGTAGATGTAAGTAAATTAATAGTTTCTACGACAAAAATTAAAGAAAATATGTATATATATATATATATATATACACATATATATATATATATATATATAATAAATTATGAAAATACATATGGCTTAATTTCCATATATATTTTCATAGATCTACGTTGTATCGGGCACTATTCAAGTAAATACTGGAAATTTACGCATAAAATTATATCTTTGTATATTCATTTTTGTGATTAAATGAAATAGTTATATTATATATATATATGTAAATATATATATATATATATATATATATATACTAGCAAAAGTATCCGTCGTTGACTGGGTTCAAAAACAGCCTACAGAAAATGGACTCTGATTTATGAAATATGATAGGTCATGAAAAAGAAAGGGTTGTAAATTTGGGTTGAATTTGGGGGTATCAAAACCAAAGCAAAATATGATGAAAGTAAAAATAAAATGGATAAACCCCATAATTTATTATGTCATACCTGTTCACATTGAAGCACTTATCACAATATGCTGTGGATCTATATTAAAAAACCTTGTTAAACTTTGTGACATATTTTCATTGTTTGGAGGTCAGGTGCGAACGAACACCTCACAATTTTATTATACCATATTTCTTCAAACTGAAACATAATTATCAAAGTATACTTATGCAGATAGATATGACAAGTTTTTATTAAAGTTTGTGCCTATTTCCATTCTATTGAGGTCAGCCGCGAACGCAGACCTCACAATTTTATTATTCCATCCCTATTTAAGTTAAAAAATACTTATCAAATTATAATCATGTACATCTATATCAAAAACACTTGTAAACGTTTTTTTTAAATTTTTTTATTTTTTTTATTTCCATACTTTATGGACTAGGCGCGAACGCAGACCCCACAATTTTAATGAACCACCTTTCTGCTAGATCAAACATACCCATTCCTGTGTCTCGATACATCTTCTATCATTATATGAAATCAGTTTTTTAAAATAGTCAACCATATTAGGAGCCTATTCGTGACCAGACATACACAGACATTCAGCTTTATATTATATATATTGATGAGAACAAAAACTTGGATTCATAAGGCCAAAATATCCAACCTTTCGGGGCCCGTGATGTAATGGATAGAGGCGTTGAAACTCTACGGTTCCAGGTGAGTATTACTGTAAAAAGCGGTTTCTATCTTACCCAAAGCAGGCCAGATGTTTAGTTGGTCAAAACATAGTGATACAAAAACAACTACGGGAGGCAGTGATCGCTGACGATATATTTACGGGACTCAGAACTCCAATCGCAGTTAATCACCTGAATAAAGCCAGAGGAATATGTGGTCGAAACGTGGTGAAACAGCAACAACAACTATGAAGATGAGTATAACAGTCCGCAAATAAATTAATAAATATCAAAAAAAATATCACTTAATTTTCTTCTTTCTCAACAGTGGCGCATTTATCATTGACTGCTTTATATTTATGCGCGCAATGTGCCCAGCAAACTGCACCAACTACACCAATACATTATTTATTGAAACGAAAAAGAAAATACAATAAAGTAAGCTACTACAATGACCTTGTTAGAAATTCTATTTTACAGAAGAAATTTGATTTGGAAATTGCTTGCTTTATGTTCGTGACTGCTGAATAGAATCATAAAATCCGCGTACATACTGTTTATTTATTTGCTTCCCCACTGAGCAAATTAGGCACAAGGCCGTTTTTTAATGTGGAGATGGAGGGAGGGGGAGGGAAAGGGGGATCCTGCTCCCGAGAGGTGGGAAATGGGAGCTGGATAGTAACTGTGGTCGTAGGGTGATCCCTACCTTGACCAAGTTCAGATATGTGAGGTTACCCCCACATATGGTCTTTTCTAGTCATAGCTGGTCTTTGCTTGCAGCATCTGCCGGAACAGATTGTATTTATTTGCTTCCCCACTGAGCAAATTAGGCACAAGGCCGCTTTTTTAATGTGGAGAGAGAGGGAGGGGGAGGGAAAAGGGGACCAGCTCCCGAGAGGTGGGAAATGAGAGCTGGATAGCAACTGTTGGTATGAAGGGTTGGCCCTACATTGACCAAGGTCTTATATGTGGGGTTTCCCCCACATATGGTCTTTGCTTGCAGCATCTGCCGGAACAGATACTATACTTTGATCTTGTCCCCCGTGCCACAGAGGGCGGGGGGGGGGGACTGTGATCCGCGTACATACTGGATGACGTTACAAGATGAGATTGGTTAAATAATTGGTGATTGGTACAAGGTAATTGGCGGAACCGAATGGCGTAAATAATTAAAAAGGAAAGAGAAATAATGTATCATTTTACACAGAATAGATATTTTATGCTCTTGCAAACGTAATGGACGTATTTATATTTTATTGTTCCTAAAATTTTGTTGCGGACTGGCTATGACGTGGCACACAATAAAACGCGTTACTAGCAGGTGCGAGTAATACTTATCCATGAATAAAATAACAATAAAAACATTTCAGTGGTTATCCGCTCTTAAATTGTGTTTTCGGTTGAGAAGATATCAATAAAGACAACACAGTAAAAAAGCAACAATGACAAAAACGATTGTATAGAAATATATATAATTTATTAATACAGATATTTGGAAAACATACTGTTACAAGATGAATTAAAACAAGAAAAATGACGAAATGGCGAAAAACAAAAGATAATGTAACGTTAAAAACCAAGCGAATTCAAAACATTAAAATTTTACACGAAAAAAGGTGTATGGTTAAGTTAAAAATGAACAAGGTCGGTGTGAATGAAAAAAATTGAGTTTGCACTTTTCGTCTGGAGTGGATGAGACTGAATCGATTGAATAATTAATATTCATTCAATCATAAAGAATGTGAAAGGTGTAGTGGAGATGATCACTGGCGGAGTTCTAGGTTTGAAGAAAAATGTGTCTGCTTATGCATAGACTTTAGTTATTTTCTTAGGTAACAAATATTTACGGGCACTGATTCGTGGTCCGATGGTTAGAGCTGCCGACTGTCAACACGACGGGAATAGGTTCGATCCGCGGTTGGGAAAAGGTGTATGTCTAGCCGCACTGAATGTATTGGCCTTTTGGTCAAGATCAAAGTGTAGTATCTGTTCTTCAGATGCTGCAGTTCTATTTCTTGTTCTCTTTCGGTGGAGGAGAAATCCTTCACGACTGAGACAATTGTTATTTTTGTACCTTTCTCCACGTTAAAAAAACGACCCTGGTGTCTAACTCTGTCACGTGGGGAGGCATAGTAAATAGGTACATTATGTAGCCAGACTTTGTGGAAGCATCCTGTAGATTATGTAGCCAGACTTTGTGGGCATCCTGTATATATATAAACACACACGTGTGTGTGTGTGTGTGCGTGTGTATGTGTGAGTGTGTGTGTGTGAGTGTGTGTGGCTACATAATGTAGCCAGACTTTGTGGACACCCTGTATATATATATATATATATATATATATATATATATATATATATATATATATATATATATTCCGACGAGATTGAAAGATATAAAATGAAACAAACCAAGTCACACATCCATCAACATTTTCTCTTTATTGCAATCCTTCTAATATAGTCTAATGAAGCGTTGCGTATTTTACATAGAGATACTAAAATAAAATTAAAAACAAATTAAAACAATTGCAGTTATATTTCTGGATAAATCAACTAAATTTAACATATCGAGAAAAAAAAAATCTCAGGAATGTATCTACAATATTATTATTTTTTTATGTTATATTTATTATGTATTTTTAAATAAACTAATAAACAAAAGAGGTTATGAATAAATAAAATTGGAAATATACCAATAGAATATGAATAACAAAGAAAGGGGTGATAAGTATGCCTCCTGGATTCATCCGACCCTTATAAATAGAGTATATTCGGAAATGATAAATAGTTTCGTTTTTGGAGACAAGGTAAAAAATAAAATACTTGTATGGTAACATGCATAGGTTAGACTAAATAAGAAGCAAAAAAAAAAAAAAAGGTCCATTTGCAACGATATTTTTTTTGTTTGGAAATAGAACAAACTCATACTTTTCATAGCAATTAAAATATATTTTCAAACATTGTACCGGTATTTTCTTTTATTAATTTCAGTCATCCATAGGAAGTCTTACAATAATGATGAAACGTTGATTACCGCATGGCACATAACTTGATTTGTTCCGTTTTGTTTTACCTCTCTATCTCTTCGGAATAATATTCCCATCACACACACACACACACACACACACACACACACACACACACACACACACAACATAATCACGTTGACACACCGGTTCTCGTCAAATAATGGAAGGTAAGCAACGATGAGCCTAGTTAGTACCAGATGGGTAACCAGTTGGGAATTTCAAACGCTGTTTGTACTCTCTGCTTATTTTGTCATTGTTTCCAGTCGTTTTGGTCTTTCACTTGGCCTTGGTCACTGGTATTTAACAACGCCGACTCAAGAGGGACGTGGTTGAAGATTGCGCAACTCCTGCCACAAGAATTTCAAGCGCAGACATCCCTAGTGGGTATCCAGAGTCTATCAAGACTGAAAGAAGCTACAATAAATAAATAAATAAATATTCTTCGGCCATTTGTGTAGTGTTATCAAGGATTCGCTTCTCTTTCGATCACAATTTCGATCACAATGTTAATTAAATGCTCACTATATACGTCTGCATATTGTGAAGCTTGCTCGCAGGAAATATACACGCGTAGTCTCGTAAACGCACATATAGGATTATCATGTGGGGAAACAGGCCCAGCAATACTTATTTTATAACCCCACTATTGGCCCGGCAATAAGTTGCAGCAGGCTACACACCAACCAACCAAAACAATCAGTCTTCGCTCACAGCCGTCCTTCTCTCTATACCCCAGTTACGCTCATACGCTTGTCTCTTCTCACGATTACTCCAGTTATAGGGTCTTTCTCTCTCTTTGTGTGTGTGTGTGTGTGTGTGTAGGTGTGTGTGTGTGTGTCTCTCTCTCTCTCTCTCTCTCTCTCTCTCTCTCTCTCTTGTGCGTCGTACTCGTACACTAGCCAGCTGGTCAACCCGCCTGATTTCCACAAAGTTAGCTTTTTCAATTGTGTACTTAATGTTTACAATGTATCCAGATGAAGGACGATAACAATAACAACAACAATGGATTTCTTCACCTGTTTATTCTCTCTCTCTCTCTCCTTCCCTCTCTCTCTCAATTTTCATTCATAGTTTTCCAAGAATAAAATGTGACTAACAACATAAGCAACGTTTAAATTTGGTCACAAAAGAGCAATTCTATAATTAACTACAAAACAAAATATGTAAATTATTGTTTTCTTGATTTTTAGGGGGGTTTTGTGCAAAATTGATTGCTTACTTTGTATAATAATAATAATAATAATAATAATAATAATAATAATAATAATAAAGTCGTGAAGGCTCAAGGAGTATGGAAAGCTCGAGGCGAGAAACACTAAGCAGACCTCCATCCGGCAGAATGCCCCATCCCCAGGGAAAACAAAGTGATAAGAAAATTAAAACAAATTATATGTGTGTATGTGTGCGCGCATCCGTGTGTGTATGCATGTGTGTGTGTGTGTGTGTGTACGTGTGTACGTGTGTTGCGTTCATTGCTATATATTACACACACGCATACAAAGAGATTCGTTTTATTTCAGAGGATTCCAACTTCTAAACTATTTCCACTGCTATGTCGCGAGGGCCCCGTCCACTTTACTATATAGTCAATTAAGAGAACGTATAAGGATTCATACATTTGCCACGTGTATAGTAAAAGTTACGTAATCAATCTTACGTGAATGGAGCCCGGCAGGCTTTGCTTACAATCTAAGCCTGTAAGTATTGCCCTCTATCACATGTTTCGCTTTCGTTCTCTCTCTCTCTGAGATTATATATATCCTAGCAAAGAAACCCGACGTCGCCCGGTGTTGAATGATGATCAACGAATGCTTGCTTAACACTCCCATATATTTGTCGTCACCGAAATCGGTAAACTCGCTCATTTTTCAATCAAATCGCTGGGAACTCATCAGGGTGCACCCGGAAGTTACTTCGCATGCCTACGTGCAGTGATTTCGTCTATAATACATTGAACTGTACATTGCACTGTAGAGAAATCTACTGTTGATTTTATTTAAAAAAGCTTGTTTATAATCGCTTGAATTATAGTTTTAAATGCAAAAGTCAAGTATAATGTGTTCCAAACGGAAACATTCATTTCGAACGAACCCCTATCATATAAAAAAACTACTTTTGATTCAATAGCTCGAGCCTTTCAGCTTGTGTGGTAATAAAATTTCTTAATTGCACTTATGATGTTAACTTTGGTTTCATCGGATTATTTCGAAGGCATCCGATAAAAAGACTTATCTAAGAACACTGCCAGGCATATAAAGTACTTTCGTGTGAAAGTTCACAAAAATCGGCCTTGTGGTTTTAGAGTCGATCAGGAACGAAATCACACACACACACACACACACGCACACACACACACACGAATCGATGAAATCGCCCATTTTGCAATCAAACCGATGGATTGTTTTCTCTAGTCCTGAACTTTGTCAACAGTGTGATACATACTATAACGTTGAATATAAATTTCAATATTAAGCATATAGATATAAATATATATCTATAATATAAAGCTGAACGTCTGTGTGTGTGTGTGTGTCTGGTCACGAATAGGCTCCTATATGGTGGATTATTATAGAAAACTGATTACATATAACGATAGAAGATGTATCGAGACACAGGAATGGGGATGGTTGATCTGGCATAATGATGATTCATTAAAATTGTGGGGTCTGCGTTCGCGCCTGGTCCACAAAGTATAGAAATAAAAAAAATTTAAAAATTAAAAAAACGTTTACAAGTGTTTTTGATATAGATGTACACAAGAATACTTTGATAAGTATGTTTTAACTTAAATATGGATGGTATAATAAAATTGTGAGGTCTGCGTTCGTGCCTGGCCTCCATAGAATGGAAAATGGCACAAACTTTAATAAAGACTTGTCATATCTATCTGCGTAAGTATACTTTGATAATTATTTTTCAGTTTGAAGAAATATGGTATAATAAAATTATGGGGTGTTCGTTCGCGCCTGACCTCCATAAAATGGAAATCTGTCACAAAGCTTAACAAGGATTTTTAATATAGATCCACAGAATATTGTGATAAGTGTTTCAGTGTGAACAGGTATGGTATAATAAATTATGGGATTTATCTATTTTATTTTTACTTTCATCATATTTTGCTTTGGTTTTGATACCCCCAAATTCGAAGCTATCTATTTACAACACTTTCTTTTTCATAATCTATCATACTTTCATAAATCAGAGTCCATTTTATGTAGGCTGTTTTTGAACCCAGTCTACGACGGGTACTTTTGCTAGTATTTATATAAAACTATATAGAGCAGTATATATTTTTTCTATTATCTACATATTTTCCCTGTTGTAGCTAAGCTCCACTTTCATATATAGTTTTTTTTTATTATTATATTGAAAATTCTCCATTTAAAGAATCCTTATATAATTCTTTGATGCACCCTATATTAGTGATGGGGCGATTCTAGTATTTTTCCCAATTCTGATACAATTACAGATTCCGTACTTAATCCCAGATTACAATAAAATTACCGATTCCGATTCTTTACAAATCTCTAAATATTAAACTTTAACGTTGTTATTATTCAAAATTAGCATAAAATACACGTTAAATATTCAGATATTTTCTCAAACGTAAAAATACCCTTGTGTGGGATGATCTGTAGATTTTAGTTTTACTTATAGGTAAAAATTATAGAATATTTCATATGTTATTTTAACTAACCGTTTAAAATCAATAAATATGTCATATTTAATATTATTACCAGAAGTTAAGATTTTGTTTTAAAAATACAAATTAAAAAAAAGACAATTAAAAGGAATCGTTTTTGACACTCTGCAAAGTTCCGAATGTTTTCCGATTTTGGATTTCGATTAATCGTCCCAAAACTAATATATAAATATATATATATATATATATATATATATATATATATATATATATATATATATATATATATATATATTTATATATATATATATATTTATATATTACACGCATATACGTATATGTACATATCTACATACACCCATTAGATAGATAGATAGATTAATAGATAGATGGATAGATATATAGATAGATTGAAGTGTGCTTTTATGGAATCCGTATTTTTGTGGTTGATTTCCGTAAAAACGAAAAAGATAAATGTTAGCATTTTGTAGCTTAAATGGAGATCAACGCAACAATTATTTTCATTAATAATTGTCAACGTAAAAAAAAAATAGTCTATTTTCTAATTAGTTGTGAACTTTATTTAAATCTAATCACACACGGTATTTTTCAAAAACTACCAACAAAAGAAAGTATTTTTTTAATCTGTCTGCTTAACTTCGCCATCGATTCAGATAGTAGATGTGCATACTAGTGCACAATATACCAACGTAGGTATAGCAACCGGTTCATTTAGCGTTGAGATTAAATATGAAAATGCCACCATCTACTTTTTAACTCGATTCACACTCGTGTTTTTTTTTATACGATAGTTTAGTTTGCTGGCTCGCTATCTCTCTGTGTATGCAATTACATGTCCCCGTCTGACCACTCTACACACTCATTAAGCCTTATTCTCAAGTGGCCTCCGGCCCTTGCTAAGTGGTTACGCATTTATATATATATAAAAAAAAATACTCTAACACTTAAAACAAACTCTTTCATTTAAGATGTTGTTGTAAAGACGAAGCAACTTCATTCTCACACATTCATATAATTCATTTATGTTATTTATTTATTCATATAAGCATCAACAATTTGATTATCTTGATATAAGTATTTTCATTGTTTAATTGTGCCTGTGGAAAAAAAGGAACGAAAGGAAATTAATTTGTCCTTTCACTTTCAACTTAGAAATAAATCGGAGCTTGTTTGAAAATCGAATTGTTTCTCTCTTTAGAGGACTAAAGGAAAGAAATATTTAAACAAAAATGTGAAATATTTTTCGAGAAAATAAAACGGGGTATTATGAAACAGATACATTTTTTATATTAACATCCAATAAAAAATATCAATAAAAAAGGCAATAAAAAAATAACAGTAAATTAATAAAATGTTATTTTCCAAAACTAATATGCAAATAAGATAACTGTGGGACTGCTATCGCATATCCATAAACAGTCCATAAAAAATGGGACGTTTATTTTGTTAAGTAAGATTAAGTTGAAAAATGGGCGTTTTGAATTTATTGTCAGCGTATTCGTTCAGAAAGAAGATGCATAAGGCACGATAATAGTGAATTGCAAGGTTTTCTGTTTTCCATCTATTGAAATAAAAAAAAAATTACAGCAAATTAGTAAAACAACTAGTTTACTTCCGTTTTGATATCCAGATGTCGTGAAGCTGTTTTGATTGCCATTTTATACTTAGACAGGCGTTGCCTTTGTCATTTAAATTACAGCTAAAATGCATAACATTCAATGGATTCTTGATGTTTGATTTCTAACATGTTTACATCCTTGTTATTACTTTTCTAAACTAAATATTTAGTCAATCTTTATAAATACATTTTTATAGTTACAATTTATATAATATTTTTATTATATACAATAATACAGTTAAAAGAATCACTAGTATTAATATAATAAGCATAATATTCAACGCTGTTTCTATAAAATACTAAACACTATCGTAATTAAAGCTAATATAAAGTTAGGTTTGTTGTTAATAACGCTGACACAGTTGATAGAATCATTAGTATTATTATTATAATCTATATATTAATAAGATAGCGTGTTTGTATGCCACTGTTACATCCGAGTGTCTGTCGTTTAATTGTTATAGACTTCCAATTATTATAATACATAATTTTACCAAGAATTATTCATAAGTTTTGGTTTCGGTCTCGGTATATAAGTTTTTGTTTTAGTTTCGATTCAAACTGCTGCATCTTACTCATATGGATATATCTTTTTTATTTTTCGAAATCAAAACTTTATAGTATATAAAAATCGCTAGAACATTAACTCCATAATAATATATACGAAATCTGCAAGAATTAAAATATATTTTAGCGTACTGCTAGCTTAGATAATTACTTTTGCAGTTTTAACAAAAGAGCTACATAATATGATAGCGTCTACATTTACGATGAACATCTACAGAATGCCAACATTAATATATTACATATGAATGAATCCCCTGCGGAATTTTCACAGGCCCCATTAGTTTCTATTACTAGAATAAAGTGAGTACAATTAATGATATTACTATAACAGACTTAATATTAACATTATTATAACCATAATAAATTTTATATATTTACTATTACTATAATAAACGTTATAATATATTTTATAACTTTACTGGACCTAGTTATTTTATCGAATATAGCTATAATAAACTTAATATCTCCTATTGTTATAATAGACGTAATAAGTTATTTTTACTATTAGCATAATAAACTTAATATATCTATCATTGCTATAATAAACTTAATATTTTCTTATTGCCAAAATTAAATTAATATATTTAGTATTGCTTTTACAAGTTTAATAATATTTTTATTATTACTATAATAAATTAATATTACTAATTTTATAATAATAAACTTAATAATTTACTATTGCTATAATAAGCTTAATATTTCACTATTGCTATAACAACTTAATAATATTTTTTTTACTATTGCTATACTAAACTTTATATTTTTACTACTGCTATAGTAACTTGATAATTTTTAACTATTGCTATAGTCAACTTAATATTTGTACTACTAATAATAGTCATGAATTGATTATTATATAAAATAATATCATTATCAAATAATAATAAGCTTATCAATAAAATTTGAGCTCATTTATTTATCGTTTAACTCTTAAAAGATGCCCATCAATGAGCAAGCCTTTAAAGAGAAACGCGATTCTCATTCATAAATTTCTTGAAACACAATGCGTAGTAAAATGAAAGGCGTATGTCTGCCTGTTTGTCCGTTAACAACTTTTAAGCATTAAATGAGTTCCACGTTCGGTATTGATTTCTTTGTTTTGATTGCTGCCGCTGTTTCTTGCGCTTTACGCTTAGACATTTGTCAGATGCGTTTTTCCCCCTAGTTAGCAACCATTTGAAAATTCTTATTTAATCTACTGGGGCAGATCCATGTAGAAGGTTATGGGCACTCGTTAAATATCAGGTTGGTGCAAAAATAATGTCGTTTTTTAACTTAAAGTTGAACGTCAAAAAACGACATTATTTTTGCATAAACTAATAATATACTCTAAAATACCCCATGAAGTTAAACGGGCGAACCGTTCTGAAGATAGCTAATACCAAGGAAGTTTTAAAGCAGTCTTTAACATATAATTAACGCGAACAGCAATAGCTTAACATAGGAATATCATCAAATACAGTATATGTAGGCAAAAAGTTGAGCTAAATCCAAGTCGATTTTTTTTTTTTTTTACACAGTGATCACCACTTATCAAGGCCCGGAAGCCACTCAGTGATAAGGGTTATTGCAAGTACATTACGTTAGTGTGGAGATGTGATGAAGTGTTTAATTAAGGGGCCGGTTCATTAAGAATTTTTTAACATTGGACTTGAAGACATCCAAGTTGTAGTCCGGAGGGAAGCAGGCAGATGGAACAGAGTTCGATTCTTAATATTTGAATACATTTCGATTAACTTAGTATTCCCGGAGTATAAGTGTATTTAATACGTGAATCAGCATGAATCACTTGCGTATAAAGGTCACTCATATTGACAGATTCATAGTTAGATGGCTCATAAGAGTAAGGAACATCTCCACATAACGCCAATAAACTTAACTGACTTTCAAGTAAAAATAAAAGCCAACTAGCAGCAAAATCTCACAGCTTCACTTTAAAGGTCAGTAAATGCTAAAGAGTTTCTTCTTCTTGCCTTTCTGTTCAGTTTTCTCAACGGTAATATTTTTTTCGTTCTTTTGCCTCTCAAGTATATATCCGACACAATAAGACCCAGTCAATCAACTGAGAACCATACCAGTCCCTAAAAAAAAACATAAAAGATATTAACGGATATATACGCAAGAGCCAAAATAATTAAAAGAATATGCTGCTGTCACAGCCCTGGTAATAAAATGCGAAAAATTAAATATAAAAAACAAATATGTTGCTGCTCAACTCCCCACCTAGGGTGCGACCCTATAAATCTGGCACTAATCACGGTAATCTCTTACATTTGATTCGCATTATGCCTTATTTAAGTAGACGATACTTGTTAAAAAAGCAGCATTTCTTCCTCCTTTGTCAGAAAAATTGTCACGAAATCTGTGGACTAAATGAGAAAATGGTGGTGGAGCAAGTATTTAAAGGTCCCCGCTGGTAACCGCAGAGTTTACTGTTCTACTTCAAACGTTTTTTTTTATTACTACTATTGTTACTACTGCTAGTAGTAGTAGTAGTAGTAGTATTAGGAGTAGTAGGAGGGGGTAATAATTATGTTAGTAGTAGTAAAAGCATATGTAACCAAGTTTTATTTCATTTTCTCGTCCCAAACACCAAATATCCAGGCTCATGAATCACTCCAAATATAACGGTTAATGAATTTCCGGTGGACCGTGAGACAACATCGTGATGATTGGTGACGAATGTGTAAGTTTGGCAGAATCCGATTATTCAAGAAGGGTAAAAAAAATGCAAACATTGGACTTGAAAAGGACAATGTAGTAGTCCGCTGGAAAGCAGGCTTGCAGTATTTTGTTCCACATATGGGTATTTATGAGAAATAAATTTTGCCAACAATGGTTTCATTTAGATTTAGCAACAGAAAGAGTGAAAAGAACGTCATTGAGAGTTGTTGTATCTAAACGAATGTTTTTTGTGAATGTTTTACAGGGAGGGGAACACTGATTGTAGTTCAGCCGAGCACCTGTCATTAACATAATAATTGACGAGAAAAATACTAGATATGTCTCTCCCATGAGCAAAAGACCAGCAGGAAAGAGAAGAAAACGCCGTCCATTAGATTACGAAGTCGGTTATTAACCATGTCAAGAAAGGACCTTTTTTTAAGTAAGAGGATAACACTTATCAAGGCTCGGAGGCCACTGGAGGATAAGGATTAACAAGTGTACGGAAGTCAATGGGACAATATCGTAGTAATCGTTAGTATTGGAAATTTGGTAAATTTGATTATTTAAGGGGACGGCTCATCAAGGATTTGTTCACATTGGACTTGAAGACAATGATATTCTAGTCAGTTGGAAAGCAGGAAAACAAAACCGAGTTGCACGGGCTTGCAATTCTAAGAAAGAAGCTTTGTTTATGGAATCTGCGTTTAGGTTTAGGCACATATAAAGATTAGAGGAAATTATTGATAGTGGTATCAGTATTTTCGTGAAAGTCAGGCAAAGGGGGTCATAGATTGGTACTCAGACGTGCACTTGCCGTGTAATTAGCGATAAAGCTAAGACAGACTGGCAACATCTCTTCTGTGCGAATAGAAACAAGCATCCCCCACTGGACTACGACGTCTAAATTGCGCTCTGTAAAAGCATGATAATGTGTTTCTAGCAGCTCCTGGCAAGATGTGGCAACAGGACACAACCCTAGGACGTACTTGGCTCTTTTATATGTAGAGAACTGCATTAGCACTGAGATATCTACTGGGACGATAGAACAACCCCGCCATTTTCCCAGCAGCCTTGGCAACAGATTTGATGTACTTGTTTTATCTCAAACCAGGAGTGAAGGGCAGATCCAGAATAATCAAAACACGAAGCTTCCCCAAGAGGAGAGTAATTCATTTCAATTGATGCCAGACCGTGCCCCTACCCACATTTAGCTGCAGTACTCTATCTTAGTATTTTGGAATTCGAATCCTAATATTCATTAAGGAGTCAAATATATTACCAGGAGTACTACTCTGTCAGAGAATGAGTACTAAAATAAGGGAACATATAAAATCTTCTATTCTATAAAAGGAACTATGTATGTGTGTGAGTTCTTTCCCAATGGACTTGAAAACGATGGGCCGATATTTTATGAAATTTTATGCGAGTGAACTTTATGTGCGTGGCAGTGTTCTAAAATAGGTTTTGTATCAGAATCAGCCATCGACATAATACGATAAAAGAAGGAACAGATAATGTTGACGAACGTTAACCTATTATCAAACCTTAACATCACAAGCGCATTTGAGACATTTTATTTCAATCCAAGAAGAGAAGCCCAACATATGATATCAAGAGAAGGTTCTTTGATAGAGCAGGGGAACGTTTGAAACGAATGTTTCTGTTTAGAGCATAACTGAAGCAGGACTATTTACTTTAATATTTGAAACTTTAATTCAAGCAATTATATACAATTATTAAACTCAAATGATCTTGAAATGATGTATGTAGCCCACTTTCCGGTTTACGACATCCAGTTTCGCATGCGCGCATGACCTGCGCACTAAAATATTAACGTTATTATTTCGAAATTATTATTTAACATGGGAAGAATGGGGTTTAAAATAGCTTAAACGTCATAAAGAAATGAATGATGTAAAAAAATTATCAATTGTTTATTTGGATAATTTAACCGCGAAAAATGAACAATTAATACGCTCAAATATTAAGGTTATTATTTCGAAATTATTATTTAACATGGGAAAAGTGGTGTTTAAAATACCTTAAACGTAATACAGAAATGAGTGATGGAATAAAAGTAGAAATATACATATATATATATATATATATATGTATATGTATATATATACACATATATATGTAGATATATACATATGTATATATATATATGCATATATACACATATATATGTAGATATATACATATGTATACATAAATGCATATATATACACATATATATGTAGATATATACATATGTATACATAAATGCATATATATACACATATATATGTAGATATATACATATGT
The DNA here is from genome assembly GCF_053919585.1 of Euprymna scolopes. Taxonomy (NCBI): domain Eukaryota; kingdom Metazoa; phylum Mollusca; class Cephalopoda; order Sepiida; family Sepiolidae; genus Euprymna; species Euprymna scolopes. The sequence continues at coordinate 98,464,447 of NC_136490.1, read as the reverse complement.
ATACATAAATGCATATATATACACATATATATGTAGATATATACATATGTATATATATGCATATATATATACAAAAATATATATGTAGATATATCCATATGTATATATATGCATGTATATACACAGATATATATGTAGATATATATATGCATATATATACACATATATATGTAGATATATACATATGTATATATACACATATATATGTAGATATATACATATGTATATATATACACATATATATGTAGATATATACATATGTATATATACACGTATATATGTAGATATATACATATGTATATATACACGTATATATGTAGATATATACATATGTATATATATGCATATATACATATATATATGTAGATATATACATATGTATATATATACACATATATATGTAGATATATACATATGTATATATATACACATATATATGTAGATATATACATATGTATATATACACGTATATATGTAGATATATACATATGTATATATATGCATATATACATATATACATGTAGATATATACATGCATACATATATACACACATATATATGCAGATATATATACGCATATATATATACACATATATATGTATAAGTGTGTATATATGCATATAAGAATATGTATATGTATGCATATAAGTATATGTATATATAGGCATATATTTATTTGTATGTATATGCATATATGTGTATACGTATATATGCATATATATTTATGTATATGCCTATGCATATATTTATGTATATGCATATATATTCATATATATGTGTGTATATGTATGTATCTATGCATTTGTGTATATATGTGTATTTATATATGTATATATATACATATGTGTATATTTGCATATATATATGTATATATATATATATATGCATATGTTGCTTTATACATATGCATATGTTAATATATGTACGTACATATATGCAGGTTTCTATATATAGGTATATATATATGCATATCTTTGTATAAATATGTATATATTTGCATTTGTTAGTATATATATATGCATATGTTGTATATATATGTATATATGCATATGTTTGTATATATATATATATGTATATATATGCATATGTTTGTATATATATATTCATATATATGCATATGTTTGTATATATATGTATATATATGCATATGTTTGTATATATATGTATATATATGCATATGTTTGTATATATATATATATATATGTGCATATGTTTGTATATATTTATGTTTATATATGAATATGTTTGTATATATGTGTGCTTATATATGAATATGTTTGTATATATGTATGTTTGTATATGTATATGTTTGTATATATATGTATATATATGCATATGTTTGTATATATTCATATATATGCGTATATTTGTATATATATGTATATATATGCGTCCATTTGTATATATATATGCGTATATTTATATATATATGTATATATATGTGTATATCTGTATATATATGTATATATATGCTTATACTTGTATATATATGTATATATACGCATGTTTGTATAGATATATATATGTATACATGAATATTTGTATACATATATATATGTATACATGAATATTTGTATATATATATATATATGTATATATGCATATGTTTGTATATATGTATATATGAATATGTGTGTATATATATGTATATATATGGATATGTTTGTATATATATGTATATATGAATATTTGTATATATATATATGTATATATGCATAGGTTTATATATATGTATATATGCATATATATGTATATATATGCATATGTTTGTAAATATATGTATATATATGGATATGTTTGTATATATATATATATATATATATGAATATGTTTGTATATATGAATATATATGCATATGTTTATATATATATATATGTATATATATGCATATGTTTGTATATATATTTATATGTTTATATATATATATATATGTAGATGTATCCATAAGTTTGTATATATATATATATATATGCGTATGTATATATATGCATATATATTTGTATATATGTTTATATATGGATATATATATATATATGCATGCATATATATGTATGCATATATATATATGTATATATGCATATATATGTATGCATATATATATATATGTATATATGCATATATATGTATATGCATATATTTATATATATATGTATATTTATAGATATGCATACATATATGTTTATATATATATGTATTTATATATGTATATATATGTGTATATATATATGTATATATATGTGTATATATATATTTATATTTATACATATATGTGTATTTATATATATATATATATAAGTATATATATATGTATATGTGTATATATATATTTATATTTATACATATATGTGTATTTATATATATATATATAAGTATATATATATACATTTTTGTGTATATATATTCATATATATTTATGTATATATATATATATATATATATATATATATGCATTTATATAATAATACATGTGTAGATATATGTATACATATATGTACATTTTTTTAGATATATATGTACATATATATTTCACTAATTCGTATATGTAAGCATGGTTTAGACGATAAGTATGTGAGGAACTGCCTTGATGCCCATCTTTGTCAAATAGCCTATGACAAAGATAGAATTATGAATTAGGTGATTCACGAAAATCTTTTTTTGCCCAATCAACCTTCCTTACTGCTCCCCGACCGTTTAGTAGACATCAAAAATTTTCTGTGTTACTTGAATCTTAGATGCCACTCAAAAACTTATGCTCGAATCATACAAGATGATCCAAATGCAATGTGAATCTTTACATACACTGAATGTTAATTGGTTCATTGTTTTCTGTAAGGAGAAACTCCCTGACGAATCTCTGCTCCAGAAGCACGTCCATGATAGGAGTCTCACAACATCAATATCTGCAACAGATTAATTAAATTTTCAGGTTACGAATTCATACGTTAACTTATAGCAATTTAATTAGCAATCTCTGTCTGATCCATTCGTTTGGAATAAAAATAATGGGCAGTACTTTTGAATCGACCGTCGTATATGTGTGTGTATCTGTATACATATAGTTCATGAATGTGTGTGCTTGTGTAGGTATTCATAAATGGATATGTGTGTGCGTGCGTGCAGAGATATCAGAAATTCCATGAAAACACAAAAGGTCAGTGAAAAATCATTATAATTAAGAATTGAACCTGCTATTCATGAAATTCTTTAGCAGCTGTAATGATATGAATTTATAAATGCTCGAAAGAATTTTTCATTGTAAACAACAAATTATCCCTCTAGACAAACATAAATTAAGACTTAAATGTAGACTAATGTAAATTAAGACGTAAGTTTAGACAAACGTATATTAAGACGTAGGCTTAGACTAACGTAAATTAAAGCGTACATTTAGACGAACGTAAATTAAAACGTAAATTTAGATTAACGTAAATTAAGGCGCAAGTTTATATTAACGTAAATTAAAACGTAAGTTTACATAAATTCTTAGAATCTAATTTATGGGCATTACAAGAGATTGGTTGACTTACAAAGACAGTACTATATTAGTTTACTTTGTTGCCTCGCTATTGATTCGGAAAGTTTGCTACGTTAAATACTGTGAACAGTAATTTAAAACAATAAACATTAGAACCACACCGTTAGCTGTAAACCTGAAATAAAATCTTTCGTATTTATTCATGTAGATGAATACACACTTCTATTTCCAACGAAATACTTCGGACAAACAGACAGTGCTATGTTAGGTTACCTTGTTGCCTTTGTTATTTTCAAAATAAAAATGTATCCGTCTTCCAATGTGATCAAAAGAAACAAAAACATAAATAACTTTTCACTCGCAATATAGAAATAGGTAACACGTGGTCGAAAAAACAAGCAAATAAACACGTGAACAAAAATATACGATACTTGTCCAGGAAATTATTTGGAAAAATAAAACAAACAAAAACATAAATATTTGTTATATTAAACTCAAAATAACAATTGAATTAAAGAAAATAACCATCTGTAATTAATAAAATCTCTTTATGAAATCTCCATGCACATTCGTCAACATTGCGAATAATATCGCATATACATACGTAATATATGAAATAAAGATACTACGTTTATTGTTTAAAGTAGAATTAATTTAAAACACGTATCTTGATTATTCAATTAATTCAAAAAGCGGTTCTCACCCTCAAACATATATATATATATATATAGGCACATATATATATATATACACACACATATATGCATATATATATATATGCACACACACACACACACACACACACGTATAATTAATCAATCCATCAAAAGGAAATGACATGATGAAAAGTCCGATAATTTGAAGAGAAACTGTAAATACCTCATAATATGTTTACATTACGCGATTCAAAGCTTATATATATATATATATATATATATATATATATATATATATATATATATATGTATGTATATGTTTCGTTTTATCGCGGAAAAAGCACCAAACATATCAGAAACAATTTATAAAAAGAAAAAAAACACAAAAGAAACAGTGAGCTTTTTTTTATTGTTTTCTTGTTTTTTCCGAAGAAAATATAAACTGTTTCTGATGCATAAATCGATGTGTTTTCCACCATTCAACAAACCATGTGAAATACACAATAAAATATTCTTAAAATAAAATAATTATAGATTTGGTTTGGAATATTTACTGTTTGTATATATGCTCTGAAAGTGTAAAGGCGTTTTTCTTCGGGCTTAACTGCGTCAATTTAGAATGAATATATATATATACACTTTCGATTGTAAAAAAAAATATATATATATGTATGATATATATATATAATCATACGTATATATTTTTGTATAATCGAATGTATAAATAAATATATACCTATTCCGACGAACTACAAGCCCTTTTACGCCCTCGATGTATATACCCCAGACAATCCCGACAAGCAGCAAATTCCCACCCTTACACAATGCAGATCCCTAGATGTAAGAAAGTCTTCTACTCTAATAGTTTCTTCCCCGGAACTGCTAGACTTTGGGATTCACTTCCCGGTTCCTGCTTCCCCAATTGTACTGACATGCAGAAGTTCAAGTGTAATGTGAACAGACATCTTGCAGCTTAACTCCCTATATAGTGTACCTGCAACTTATATCTCTGATAGTAGCCCCCTACATCAAAATGGCAATGTGCCTTAATTGGGGTGAAAATGAAATTATATATATATGTGTGTGTGTGTGTGTGTGTGTGTGTGTGTGTGTGTGTGTGTGTGTGTGTGTGTGTGTTCAATAACATATATCACAGAGCTTACTACCCATCTACTAGCTTACGGATTAAATATTATACCGGGTTTTCTTGCTCATAATTCTAACGTGCAATTTTGTTTGGTACTTGTTTTTTTTTTTTTTTATAATTCAAGATGAAATAAACCTCGAGGGAAGCAACATTTGACGACTGTCTCTTAGGGCATAACACGCAGTGTAATGACCTGTGACTAATTTATGAGTCGTAATTTCATATCAAACCAAACTTACAAGATATGTTAATTTATACATCAGTTCACTTATAGTATAGGTTTAGTTTTAATATTTTACCGACGTTAGATAAAATTGATGTTTAATCTGAATTTAGACTTTCTGTTCAGCATTTGAATGATGTGAAATTCAACTATTTTGACAGTTTGTTATTTTTGAGATTATATATTATGATGTTTTATCAGTGTTTTATCGCCATCGTTATATATGTAATTCTGTTGCATCATTTGTTGTGTGTAAATACTATGTTAGAATTTACTCAATAATTTTTTATCAGTGTAAACATGTTTTACTTAGTAGTATACATTTTTGGATGAGAGTAAAACAATATACACTGCCATGTTGAATTTAATTCTGAAAACTTTCAAAAATTCATTAAGTATGTCATTTATAACGAAGAATTAGATAACTACAATTAATCTTATCTAAAATAGGAAGCATGTAAAATAATTTATTCAATTGCTATGTTTAATTTTATATAGTAGACATACGCAGGTAGCAAAAAAAAAAAAAAAAAAAAAACTTAAGTAAAAATTACTTTTTCTTTATTAAGAAAACGTTGAATTAAATACATTGTTCTTATTTATTAAAGTCCCTGAGTTTAAATTTGTCCAAACATTTCGTCGACTTTAAGAAGTAGATTTTTTCTTATTATCATGCTTCTAACATTATAATGTAATTTACAAAGAGAGGATCTTATATATATATATATATATATATATATATATATGCACATATTTGTTGTATAATACTAGAATATATATATATATATAAATAAAAACACACATATATATATATCCAAGTATGTATGTATATAGACACAAATATATACAAGGTAATATTTATATAAACATATACTAGTATACATGTATATAAAGATATGTAAAAGTATATGTGTATATGTATGTGCGCAAGTATATATGTATATATGCATAAGAATAGATGCATATATATATATATATATATATATGTATATATACAAGTATATATTCTATATCTATAAAGTATGTATATGTGAAGTATATGCATATATATATATATACACATAGCGACGTATATATAGAAGTACATATGTGTATATACATACATATAATTATACATGTATATATATGCAAGCATATACGTGTATATATATATATATATGCATAAAAATATATACGTATATTCATATATTTACGCGTATACACATATGTACATACGTATATATACACGTATATAAATAAATATACGTGTATATACTTATATATACACAAGTATAAACGTATATATATACATATAGACGCATGTATATACATATATATGTATACATATAGACGCATTTATATACATATGTATACATATAGACGCATGTATATATATATATATGTATACATATAGACGCATATAAAAATATGTATAAGATTTATATGTATAAATATATACACATATATCAATATATAATATATATATAATAAAATACATACATATATTAACTTAATAAAATACATACATATATTAACTTATACAAAGAAAAGGATATATATCCGTATACATACAAAGACTCATATATATATATATATATATATATATATAGAGAGAGAGAGAGAGAGAGAGAGAGAGAGAGAGAAAAATACGCATATATATACGCACATATTTACATTCATAAACATATGTATTTACATACCTATAGACATTTATAAACAGAGATATAAACTAACATAAATATTTGTACATATATAAACCTCTATACATATATATATATAAACGTTTATGTATATAATATTTACATTGAAACATATATACATACGTATATATATATATATATGAATATATATTTATAGATGCATGATTGAATATACCTAAAATATATATTCATATTCAAATATATAAATATATATAGATATGTATATAAACACGTATGTATGTATATATCTACAAACACATACGTACACGCATATATAAATATATATTCTTTATATACACGCGTATATATACACGTGTATATACGCTTTTACATGAATACATATATATATATATATATATATATTATATATATATATATATATATACAAATATATCAATACATATATTACATACATGTATACATACGTACATATATTTACATTTATATACCTATATGTACATAGATTTTTTACATATATTATTATTATATTAAACATATATGTACATAAATATATTTACGTATACACATATAAAATACACATATTTAATTATATATATATACATACATATATATATATATATATATATATATATATATATATATATATATATATATAGCGACACAGTCTATCTGGAGAACACTAAAATGAGGATGACTTTGGTGAGTTCATATTGCTAGTATCCTTAAAAAAAAGGAATTTGAATTTAGTCACATACATATATGACAAATGTATTTTGTCGTCTGAAGAGTAGCTATTTTGGGAATATTTTAAAATAATATATTTACATTTATCCCAATGATTACGAAACCATTGTGTCGCATAAGGAAATACACAATATAATGTTTTTTTTATATATTTTGTTGTCTGGATTTTGCATATATAATATTATATATATATATATATATATATATATATATATATATATATATATATTACATACACTAGTGGCTCACGCTTCTGTATTCAGATCAGGAGCAGGGTACAATTACTGATCGGGAGAGTCGAACACACCTACAAAATCACCTGTAACTCTACTCGCTAAAACATTACATCCGGGCAAGCATCAATGACCACGAGAATTTCATTCCCATTAAGGGTTCAACTTTAAGAATGTTTAAAGAGAGTTATACATAATTGTAAATATTGATAATTATTTTTAGACCAGCAGTTTCACGCTTTCGTAATAATCATTTTTGGAAGTTACAATTATTCATGCTATTCGGGAAATTCGAGGCTCCGCTGCAATCCGGAAGAATACAGTATTATTGACATAATCCAAATGATTTAGGCATGGTCCGAAAAAAATTCAACATCAACAAGATACTTTTCTCCATACATACGCCTCAGATTATTCTTTTTACATTAGAAAAAAAATATTAGTTCAAATAACAATGGAATTCCTTAATATTTTTGGAAAGATAGGCAATAAAATTATAGAATTATTAAGTTCATTAAACACAGAGACGTGTTATTAATAATGCTTTTATTACTACTACTAATACTACTACTAATAATCTTCGTACGAGTCTTTGTACGAGGTGTAGTAGTATGGATAGCATTAATAATAATAATAATAATAATAATAATAATAATAATAATAATAATAATAACTGGGAGTTTTCACGTAGGTCATTATCTAGGAATTCTCCTTGAAAAAAAAACATATAGTGTTCACTGGAGTCTAAGTGACAACAAGCCTCCCCAGTTTTTTTATATTATTATTGTTATTATTAGTATTATTGGTATTTTTATTATTATTATTATTATTATTTTATTACTACTACTACTACTACTACTACTATTCCATGTGTCCATACAAAATGTTTTGAGAAAATAAAGTTCATGTATCGATTTCCGAATTTATTTCAACAGTCCTCAATGCATGAGTAGAGCTAGGTAGTAAATTATGAAAATATATATATACGACAATTAAGCTACGTCTCCCGAGTTCCAGCCCCGTAAAGAATTAGATGGGTCTTTCTTCGACCAATCCAGGTTCTGTTCTCATAACTATTTCAAACCCAAATCAACTAACATAAGAAAATAAAATTGTGCATTTACCTTTTTTTTATTTTAATTTTCTAATCACTTTGTTTTTATTGGAAATGAGGCATTCTACCGGATGCTAAATATCCTCCCGTTAGTTTAGTTACTCCAAACGAGTCATCTTTTTAAGATCCTTACCGTCCCTGTAAGTGCTATTGTTTGTATTTCTCTTGCACTTGGTTCACCTGGTATATTCGCCAGATAGTTTTTGAAATTATTTTTCATTAGCTCCGTTGCTACTATAATGACTGGTAGGATTGATACCTTCTCACCCAGGTGTGTGTGTGTGTGTGTGTGTGTGTGTGTGTGTGCGAGCTTTAAACGCTGAGAAAATTCAATACATGAAATTCGTTGCCTCAAGCAAGATTCAAATAATTCACAGATGTGTATGTTGGGTATCTATGTCTTGAAGATTTTGTATTTCAGGGTTTTGTGCACAAAATTGTAAAAACATGTAAAAAAATGTGTATGTGAAATCACATTAATCATTAAACTAAAAAAAGAAAAATACAATTTGAAGTTAATTAATAAAATGCTCTATTCTAAAACCGATATGCAAATTACTCAACTTTGCGACTGATATCGCACTTGCATTAGCTGTAGATAAACACAGGTCTCTCCTATTGCTTTAAAAGGAAATAATGTGCATAATTGCAATTATATAAACATTGGCGAAACATAGGCTAATCCGCATACGGTTTTCTGTTGTTTATAAATCACTGGTAAAAAACAGCATATGTATTGAACACTTTTGGAAAAATATTGTGGCAATATACCTCTGAGATTATATATATATATATATATATATATATATATATATATATATATATATATTACCGTTTTATCTGTTTGGCTACATATGTTTCAGATGTTGGACCATGTTTACGGTCTAACAGCCTCCTTAAGGTCTGACGAGGCAGTTAAACCGTAAACATGGTCCAACATCTGAAACATATGTAGCCAAACAGATAAAACGGTAATAAAAAAATAAAACACATAATTGCTCTGTAATAGTATTGAGCACTCTCATCATGTTTTTACTAATTACCAGTTTTACCATATATATATATATATATATATATATATATATATATATATATATAGATATTGTAAAACTGATAATTAGTAAAAACCTGAAGAGAGTGCTCAATACTATTGCACAAATATGTGTTTTATTATATATATATATATATATATATATATATATATATATATATATATATATATATAACCAAGCTCGAGATATTCAAAGTGGGAACTAAGTAACTCAACGAAGTTATCAGATAGTGCACGGTAACACGAGCAAAATATTTTTTTATTTATTAAAAAGTAAACGGTTACATTCGGTCACTACAAAGAGCCAGCTGTTTCAGTCAATGGGACTTCGTCAGGCGCCTGATGAAGTCTCATTTACTAAAACAGACGGCTGTCTATAGCTATCAAATGTAACAGTTTACCTTTTAATATGTGTGTGTGTGTGTGTGTGTGTGGCGGCTACCAAACACATTGGGCCCTTTTGATAGAGAGATTCGAAACTTGATGGATATGAGAGTTGGATATTTTTTCGTTATATATATATATATATATATATATATATATATATATATATATATATATATATATGTGTGTGTGTGTGTGTGCGTGTGTGTGTGATTTTTTTTATCTTTGTTCTGGTTGACGAATCGTCTAACAGACTACTCTGTCAATTTTTGGTCTACAAACTTAAAACGATATCGATATATTGGGGATTTTGACCTGTTGAACAAATTTGATTTCTTTTTTGGCCGGGAAAATCAGCTGGTAAGGAATAAAAAGAAATTATTAAATTGCATGTGACAGGCGGAAGTCGATTAAACGGGTCATTTATTCGCAGGCGCAAATATATATCAATATCTTTAGCAATGCTATTCTTTTAAAGATTATTATGAGAAGTTAACGAATAAGACTGGAGAGGAATGTTTTTGTTTTGATTTTAGCTGATGGCACCAAGTTCTTTTTTTTTAAAACTTGAAACCATTAATATATATTGAATACAATATAATAATTTATAGAGTAATGACTGTAATAATAAATAACGAATTTGCATGAAATGGAATGTTATATTAAAGCGATTTTAACATCAGGCCTACTAGCGCGCACACACACACACACACATACAAACACATATATATATATATTATAGAATGCTTAAGATGCGTACAATGCTTAAAATATGTATAACAGGGCTTAAAATTAATATTCTCTAATCCACATACAGGTGAAATATTACACCGGGTATTCATGTCGATAATCTCAGATGCAGCTTCACTTTTGAAGTGCATGTGAACTAATACAACAGGAAAAAAAAAAAAAAACATTTCTAAAGCAAACGATAATTCGCTCATGGACTCGTCTTACCAAACAATATAGTTTCATAACTAAAGATTTGATTGTGCAACTATTTTCGTTACTTGTGCATTTTATTTTCTGAGATCATTTTTTTACTATTATTTTTTTTCAATTTTACGAAGAGAAAAGGCAATTCAAAAACATTTTCAAGCTTTTTAAAGCGACCCTTTATTTTACAAAATTAAACTTTTGTTAGATAAAAAAACATTAAGATTTTTAAATAGATTTTAATCGTCATTATTGGAAAGTTTGAATAATTTTTTAAAGTAAAGTTTTTTTTTTTTTTTACAAAATTTTAATTTTCGTAATGAATAAAAAATAATTAAAATTTCTTAATAGTCTTGAACAGTTATTAATGGAATTGTTTTTTTTTCTTGCTTCTCCCTGTTTCGACTAGAAGTCTTCATAAATGGAAAAAAAAAATTTTGTCTCCCAACATTTAGTGCGCAAGTATCAATATTGTTACTACTCTCTTCACATGCTTATCCGCTGATTCCTTGTGGTAGTCATCCCATCTTTCGAACTATTAAAATCCTATTCAAATAATCACCAGCCGTACCAATTAGATTTGCAATTAATAATCCAATCATTTTTTTTTTTTTTAACGAGTTTACTGTTCCTTAACTGTGAATAATGATGTGTGTAGCCGCCATGCAAAATATTTAATATCCGTGGTATTGATTTTTAGAGTTTAAGAACAGTTTATAAAACGGATCGATGAAGATGAATTCTTTTTGATTATCGCCAGGTTTGCAGGAATGGAACCCGGCCGAGTGCATAGAAAATTGGCATTCTTAACATGTCTCCTAGCGGAGGACGTCTACGTTTACTCCAGTTTCCAAACGTGGTTATTCAAATGTTTATCAAAAAAGTGATATCGATTAAACAGCGAGGAAATAGATTCGTTTAAAACAGATTACCATGCGATATTTACACGCACATGAGACTGTAAAAGGTGCAAGTGAGATTGTATTATTGCATCTCTGCGCCTGTGTCTGTGTCTGTTTTACAAATACTTTAATGGAATGTGCTATGTGCTCTGATGAACTCGTTGCACTTGTGCCTCGAAAAATCTTCTTAGCAGAAAAATCACATTCCTTCACTGTGGATCCCCCTAAATGCCAGAAAATTGTCTGCTCTAATAGTTTTTTCTCTCGAATAGCTAGACTTTGGAATTCCCTTCCTGCTAGGTGCTTCTTCCCTGACTGTACTGATATGCAAAAGTTTAAATGTTACGTAAACTAACATCTTGTTAATCTTCCCTAGGCAGGGTCCAAAATAGTAGCCTCTTACATTCAAGTGGCGACAGGGGTGAACGTAAAAATAAATAAATAAATAAATAAAAAATAACGAATAAAATCAGAATGACCACCGAATTTGATCTGATGCCATGTTTATCTAAAAAACGAATCTTGAAATGGTTAATGCAATATTATTTATCAATAAAAATACGCAATTATTAAATTTAACAAAATCAATAACATAAAACAATTTTCTCAAGCAAATTATTTTATCACGTTCTTCCATAGGTGTCACCTTTATACAACGACTCAGAATTTTACCACAGGAAAATAGCATGTTTTAGAACCGATTTCATACAATATTCACGTGCACAGATTAGCTGTTGAGTCGATGTAAAAAAAAAAAAATACACATTATGAAGAAAAAAAAACCCTAAAAGTTTGTAGTTTGGGCGTTATTACTATAGATATATATATATATAAATATAAATATTTCGAGGTCGGGTAATATTTTTCCAAACAGGTGTTATTAAAAACATACTATTGTAGGCAAACGTGACATTTGCAGGTCGAAAATTCTTTTCGAAAAGGCGATATGTAAAAGCTAAAAATTGTATTCATTAAAGATTATGACATGCTGAACATATTTGCATTAAAATCAACTCAGCATTACTTATTAATTATTAAAAAAAATAAAAAACAATTTATCCTCTTTTTTATGAGTACAATTATTTATTTCTAATATGGGGGTATAAATGATAAAAATGGGAAACGGGGCCTTCTGATATGAACAATGATAAAAGTAAAGTATTTTAATGAATCGCGAAACAATTAAGAAACTTAATTGTGTAGGATTTTTTTTTTTCTGCAAGTAGACTTATGTTTGCAATCCACAGGAATTATGCTCTGAAATAAATATTTTATACAACTTTTTGCAGATCAATCATTTTTATATAACGCGCTAAACGAATTTACTTCTTTTCGTTTATCGAATTAAATACACTGCCATTTTGGAAATTAGCCGATACTTCTAGCACATTTACTTATTTAAAAAAGTATATATATATTTTTATATTTCATACGTTATAACAAATTGATTTTAACTTTAATACATGCAGCATGTAATAATCGTTTTTCATGCAATATTTTAGCTAAGAAATATATCGCAATCCCCCCCCCACAAAAAAAAATGATTTGGTGCGAAAAACTGCTGTTTATGTATTAAAATCTGGCGTAAGGACTGATTCACGTGTTTCGATTGCATTTCGCAAATCCAATCATGTGTACGTGTGGGGTTACGCAAAATGCTACTGGAAACGGACTGTAGGGTTGTTATTTCCTGAACATTTACAGACACACAACTCTTTTTTTTATTTTGTCTGACAAGAAATCTCTGAACATTCTAATGAATAAGCAGCAAATTATAAAAGTTATAAAAAAAAAAAAATCACAGTTACACTTTTGGTGCTTATGCGCCTATACATCCACGCTATTTTAAATAGTATTTTCAAGTCAAATCCAATGTTTATGATATATGTGTTTATTGAATTGTTAAGTGAAAGTACAGAATAGTTACAATTCCATGTCAAGAATGAGGTTCTAAATAACGCGATTTCAGCGCAGCAACTCGGATACATAAGTACCAAAATTTTAGAATGACGTTCAATTTTTTCACCTAAACTAATGTTTAAATTATCTATTATATAAAACGCTATATATCTGTCTGTTCGTCTGTCTCCATATTTTCAAAGTATCTTGTCCGGGACTAAAAGCCGCAAAAGGGGCTAGGAGCCTCAAAAGATTGGATTTTTTATGGACCATTCTTTTATGGTTAAATAGTTTTAAGGGGTCAAAATTGAAAAATAGTTATACATTTTGTCCATTCATCCTAGTTTATTTTTAATCAGTTGATCTGCGTGTCACGTTAGTACTGTGGCAACGTCATCAACTTTGCATGCTACAGTTTGGAGTTTGGTTTCGATGCAAGCTGATGGCACCAAATGTTTTTTTTTTTACTTTTGAAATCACGACTATATAAGGAATCTGGACGAATTAAAATATTATATTTAAGAGTATTATTCGACTGGGCAAAGGCAAGCACTCCCTTACTAGTCTATATAAATACAATTGTATAACAAGTTCTCATGTGGATGTATTATTTCATAGTACACATAATCGTTTCGATCTAGTAATAAAATTATGTGGGTATGTCCGTATTTCTCGCGTCGACGGTAATTACAAATTAATTGATTATATTTCAATTTACTATAAATGAAATATTTATTGAAATAATAAAATATGCAAGTACGTGCAAAAATCTGTTAATAATAATTGAATTACGAAATGCATTCAGAGTTTTAATAAAAAAGTCAGCAATTTTGATTTTTTTTTTCAATCGTTAAAAAAGGAAGAAAGTACTTTTGCCATGAAAAAAAAATTGAAACATTTCAACTATCGAATATAGATATTTGTTACACAAAAATTATATAGTAATTACTACATATTAAAATTGGTGTAGGTTTGGAAAACTATTAGAATTTTATAAATAGGGGTTTTAGCTAATTTACTGTAAAAGAAGTAATTTATCTTTAAAGATGCATAAACCATAGACTAGTGCTGAAATGAGTCCAAAATTTTTCCCGATACCAATACAATTACCGATTCCGATTCGTTACAAATATCTAAATGTTTAACTAAAGAGTGGCTATTTTTCAGATTATCATCAAAATAAATGTCAAATGTCCAGATATGCTCTTCAGCATAAAAATGTACTTGCGGGGATGATCCATAGATGTTAGTTTTACTGGTAGTTTAAAATCAATAAATATTAAATTTTCAGTTAAATATTTTGTTCTAAACAATTTTTTTTTTTTTTAATAAAGACCATTAAAGAATCGTTTTGGGGATCGGAAAATAGGCACAATTTTTCCGATTCCGATAACCCACAAAAGTTTCGATTTTTCCGATCCCCGATTAATCGATCCAACACTACCTTTCTTGACACTGAAATTAGGAATAAGGAAATTGGTGCAGATAGTGCAAGCGGGCCTGAAATTCGGCCCTCGTTTTCAGTTTGGGAAAAGTTAGGTCACATGGTACTCAGTCAACGGTGTCACAGCAATAACATAGCCTCCTCTGTTCTGTCCCGTGTGGTCTTTCAACTCCCCCCCCCCATATGTTTAAAAAATGCACCTCTCATTTTTCTTTGTTGTCATTTTTTTTCAGGAATTCTCGGGACTCCATAGGTGAGAACATCATTGCGCTATGTTTGTATACCCCCCCCCCAATAAAATCAATTAAAAGAATTTTCGAGCAATTATAATTATAGACAACAAACTGAAAAAGTATTAAAGAAACGGTGCTAATGCGGAGAGTGCTGATACGCGCTATTTTTAAATCGTATTTCCACGTTTAATTAAAGTTTTTTTTTTTTTAATTCAATTGTAAGGTTAAAGTACAGAATAGGTACAAAACACTCTCCCCATCTTAAGAATGGCTTTTTAAATAATAACCATATTATTTCAGCACGGATCACTCTCTGCATGAGTACCAAAAGAACAAATATGAAGCAAATAAATTGTAACACAAGCCAAATAAGTTATTCTTTTACCCTAACTGGATAAGATTTTAGGGTGCTTATACGCTATATATATATATATATATTTAATAGTATTTCAAATTAAATTCAATTTTTACTATATATTTGTTTATGAAATTGGTAAAGATTTACGACGTGCCCTAGCGCATTATAAACACTCCAACTTCCCCATGTTAAGAACGGCTTACGGAATAAACACCCCCAACCTCCCTAACGGATTTCGAGGTTGGGGGGGGGTATTCCGAAAGCCGTTCTTAACATGGGGAGGTTTGGGTGCTTATAATACGCTGGAGCACGTTAAAAAATTGACCATTAAATTGTTGTTTTATTGTGGAGGTGTGGGGGGGGGGGCGAAAAACCGGACGGATCAAAACAGAAGGCTGTTATTTCTTATGACAGCGTCGGCCGAGTACCACGTGACCTAACTTTTCCAAACTGAAAATGAAGCTCGAATTTCAAACTCTCTTACGCTATTTGCACCGTGAAATTTGTTAAGTTGGTTTGTTTTTGTCGCAATCAGTCTAATCGATAATGATCTGAAATCTGTTTTTCCTAAAAGAAGCGATAAGCACATAAGAGGGAGGTATAAGTGCCGTTTATTATAGTTTTAAAAAATATGTATATCTAATTTAATAAACGTATCCATTTTGGGCACTTTTTACAATAGACAATAAAACAGTGAGGAAAAATAAACATCCAACAAATAAATGTTACCAAAAAGGCAATATAAGCTACTCTTGTACATACTGGGCAGTCTTAACTTATTTTAAAGCGTTTATTTACGTAGTAACATAACATTTTCGCACGATTTGTGGCATTTATTGGATTTGTTTCTACAATGATTTTATTTTAATTTTTGATTTTGGGCCAATTATCGAGGGTCCAAATGGTTGCAACGTAACTGCTAAATTTTTCGTTCATTCTAACATAACAGACCACTTTTGTTTCAAAATTAATAAACGCTTTAAAATATGTTTCAACACACAAGAAACGGTGTTAATCATCTAAATAAAAAGTTTAAAATCTAATTGTCAATAATTTAAGAATGATTAATTAAATAATAATAATAGGTGCTAATGCAGAGAGTGATCTGCGCTATTTTTTTTAAATCGTAGTTCCACGTATAATTAACGTTTTATATGTTTTTTTAATTCAATTGTAAGGGTGAAGTATAGAATAGGTAAAAAACACCCTCCGCTCCCCATGTTAAGAATGGCTTTTTAAATAACGTTATTATTTACGTCCAGATCACTCTCTGCACTAGTACTGTGTTTTATTCAATTGTAAGGTTAAAGTACAGAATAGGTACAAAATACCTTCCGCTTCCCATGTTAAGAATGGTCTTTTAAATAATAACATTATTTCACCATGGATCACTATCTGCATGAGTACCTAATAATAAAATACATAATAATTGTCGTGAAATCTCAAAATAAAAAAAAATAAGTCCAATTTAATATAGTTTAAATGATATGCCTTTGGTAACATTCATTTGTTGTATACTTATTTACTTCTTAGTTTTTGTTTTGTTGACTATTACGAAAAATACCATTATTTTTTTTTAATAATAATTGTTGGCTGTGTCTATGCTACTTACCATAAATCAACACACCGAAGTGAAGTGGCGCAGATTGTCACCGCTACATTTAAGACGACGTCCACAGGGCTTTAGTACTACTAATAGAAGCAGTATCGGTACTAGTGACAACTTGAAACATTAGAGATAAGAACGAAAAAAAAAAAAATTTTTGAAGATAAACAGCAAAAACAATCTTGGCTCGTTTTTTTTTTTTGTACTTTTGTCTTCTCTCTCTTCAACTATGTTCCTTTAGACTTCATAATTTTCGATCAATAAATAAATGACAGAAAAAAAAACGGTATAAACAATATATCACTATTTGACGAATGTTAAATGGTATAATAGGTTCCGTTAAATTTTCTTGTGAATGTCGCTTGATGTTTATTCGCGCAAATGTTGGACAAATTCTAGTATTGGGTTTAAATTTTAGAACCAATTTAATTTTTTTTTTAAATTGTGCTTCTTGCTAAAAAATTAAATAAAATGAAGCCATTATTTACTTTTTTTTAAGAATTTAAAAGTTTAATTTGATCACTGGCGGCCAGTGTTTTTTTGTTTTTTTTAACAATTCATGTTTTTTTTACAGTTATAAATTCTTATTACACACACACACAATTCTGATGCAACGCAAAAGAAACAGGTTTTAACGCAATTTTACGAATTTAAAACCTATTTTTCATTTGGGTGCTAGTGCAGAGAGTGATCCGTGCTATTTTTAAAATCGTATTTTCAAGTTCAATTAAAGTTTTATATGTTTTTATTATTCAATTGTAAGGTTGAAGTATAGAATAGGCGCAAAACACCCTCCCCATGTTAAGAATGGCTTTTTAAATAATAACGTTATTATTTACGTCCGGATCACTCTTTGCACTAGTACCTTCATTTGTTTAGGTATGATTAATTAAATAACAAAATAAAAACTGTCATGAAATTTAAACATCGAAAAACAAGTCCAAGTTAATAATTTAAATGATTAATAGAAATTGATTTCAGGAAAAAAAAGTTATAAAATCGAATTTAGATAATCGATTAATATAAAATAGGTTCTTATTTAGAATTCACCCAAATAAAAAAAAACACACACACCAAAATGTCTTTATGCCATACCTACCCTTTACCGAAAGAAAAGGGGAAAGGTCATATTCCAAAAATCACATAAATTAGCCAAGTAGTTTTATTTTTATCCAGAAAATCATTTTCAAACGATTTAAAGCAATTGATGTGAAACCATTTAACATTACAACGCCGGTTTCGGAGGTTTCAATTATTATGGATTTGTCTGTCCTTGCTTTTATAAGAGTAGCCACGAGACAGTGCCTTTTTGTTTACTCATAAAATTTGAAAAAAAATCAATTTACGTGAGATTTTGGAATATGACATCTTCGTTCCGTGACGGGTACGTATAAAAATAAAGATTTTTCAGTATTTCCTGTATCTTTTTTTTTATTAGGTTGAATTCTAAATAACAAGTCCAAAATATGCTTGAAGGGAATATATATATATATATGTATATGTATATTAGTACCATTTCACACCAAGAATCGACTTCCAACATTTGGGCGCATATTAGAATAAATTGACGAAATCTTCCAATGTCCCTATAGTACAATTGAATCGGCGAATATTTTAGTTTTTCTTATCGTTTCTTGTTTATGAAAAGTGTGCTTTTGCGTATAATTGTTTCCTTTTCTTTTATCGATATGAAAATAAGATAAATATTCAGCGATAAAAGAAGCAGTTTTAAAGATGTTCTCCTTCTAAAAATAAATCACTATGAACGTAAACGACCACAACGACATCTGTTTTGTGTGTGTGTGTGTGTGTGTGTGTAGTTGTTGGTCATCGATATAAGCCGGTACTGTTGTTGTTGTGACTTCGTCGCATCTGCTTTCGGCTCCTTTACAGACCTTAAAATATTCTCCAGGTCTTGAAAAAAAAAAAAGTGTAGAAAATCCGTAATCGTTAAGAACAAATGAAGTCCTCCTCTGCCCCTCTCTCTCTCGCTCCCCTCCCTCTATCTTTCTCCGCCTCTCTCTGATACACATAAAACATGCACACGCACTCTCTTTCTCTCTCTAATTCCCTACTCCCTTTCTCTAGGTTTATCTTTCCACACATTAGC
>NC_136490.1:98426792-98439292 GCF_053919585.1 Euprymna scolopes | reverse complement strand
ATATGTATATATGTACGTATAATATATAAAGTATGAATTCATATATATTTATTCTAGATACGATTCCATATATATATATATATATATATATATATATATATATATATATATATATATATATATATATATAACACATATATTTTTTTCTTTAAAGATACCACGTTAATAGGGAGAAACACACAAGAATTTACTCATTTCCAGAACGTTTTTTTTTTTCTTTTAGTGGTCACATCATGTCTGCCCTCGGTGTTTGCAGTTAAGAATATAACCGCTCCGCTCATCAAATTATAATCCGTACAACTTAGGCTTCATTAGCACGTGGAAAAACATATATACTTGGTAGCTTTAACTACAATAAATATTTATGATTTTAATATGGCACTATTGAGCGATCTAAATGAGCATGTATCTTATTCATTCAGGTGTAATCACTTCCCTAAGTAGTTCCTATTTAGTTGCCTCTCTACGAGGGCAGAGTTAGGCACAAGTTCGGTTTTTAATGTGGGAAAAATTTAGATCCCAAAAAGGGGCACAAAAATTTAAATTGGCTCGGTCATGAGGGATTTCTTCTCCGCTGATCGAGGACAGAAAAGGTGAAGTGTAGCATCAAAACAGATACTACACTGTGATTTTTTGTCGAAGTAGTTAAATTACATATATACACATAAGCTATATATATATATATATATATATATGTGTGTGTGTGTGTGTACAGGTTTTTGTGTATATTATTCTATTAAATATATAAATATACATATATATTTACTTAAGTACATATCCAGTTGTAATTCTGTATATTTAAATCCAATCTAAAATAAAATGTTTTGATTAATATAAAATTTTATAGATTTCTTAAGACGGATTCGTCTTCATAAATCTGATTAAAAAATCTTAAATATAATAAGCGTGCGGATTACTAAAACATTGAACAATAATTTCGGACGTAAACTTCTTATTAATTGAAACATTTAAAGCACGAAACGTTAAAATGCTTGCATTTAGATTTTGTAATATGCACTATGTAGTGCGTTGATAGTTTATTTATTTATTTTTATATACAAATTAATCTTTAAAAAATCTCCTTTGAAAATAGTGTTTAGGCTAGAAATATTGTTATACTAGCAGTGCGCCTGGCGTTGGCCGGTCCTTATATATAGAAAGAGAGAGAGAGAGAGAGAGAGAGAGAGAGAGAGACATGGGGAGTGAGAGAGAAATAAAAAGGAACAAATCGTATTATATGCTACACTTTTTTGTCTTTATTTCGAGACTTTCTCTGAAATAAAGACGAAACGTTGATGAACACATAACACGGTGTGTTCCTTTTTATTTCTCTATTTTGTCGGAATGCTATTTTTATTATACTCATAATATATATATATATATATATATATATATATATATATATATATATATATATATATATATATATAGTAAATTCAATTCTATATATGTACGCAAAAAATTACGACGAGGGTTGTTTTAAAAGTAATTCTGTCTATATTTTTAACTAAAAACCTTAAAGAGCTCCGGGGATAAAAGTGGTACAATTAAAACGAGTGACCTTTTGTTCTCCAGTATTCTACATTTTCACATTGTCGCACTTTTTGCCAGGAATGCAATAACGCATCTCTGCTTCTGACGCACGTCCATGACAGGGGTTGCTTTCTTACAGTCTCACATAGTCAATATCTGCAATCGAGAGATAAAACTTTCAGATCATGAATGCATAAGTTCAATCATCATAATGCAATTTGCAATCTTCCCCTGATTCATTTGAACGAATTAAAAAAAAAAAATAATGATGGGCATTTGAACGAATTAAAAAAAAATAATGATGGACATTACTTTTTGTGTGTAACGTCCCTTCATCTCTTTTTACTATTTCTTCTGCTATTTTATGTAAAATAAAATGTTATTTATTATTAAATTATATATAATTAAATGTTATTATTATTATTAAAATTAAATATAATGTTCTTATTCTTTTTCAACACATCTTCGATTAGCTATTAATTTATTTTCCGTATAGAGCAGTAAATCATAAGAAAAAATGCATAAAAACCGTTTAGTTTGTAACGAAACTAATTCTTGCAAATATGTAATTCGAATACTAATAAAATACTTGAAATACATTGTTTCGTGTTCCATATCTGTGTTTTAAAACTCAGTAATTAATTCTTCTAAGAAAACGGTACACGTCTGCTCTTCATTATTACCGTATCGTACGAATCCGAAGATTCCATTTTTTTTCTCCCGATATCTTCCTAGTCAAAATTCATCCCAGAGTAACTTCCTAAGTGAAAATATGTTTTTTTCTGGAACGGACTGGATTCGAACTTAAAACTCCCAGGTCGCCAGTCCATGTCATTAATCACTTGCCCACCGTCACCGCCATATCGATGCTCAATGTCCCCGTTCAGTCTCAAAAGAACAAATTATATCCTTGTAGAGGCAGCTGCGTGTGTAATTGTGAGGCAAGGGTTGCGCAATCACCAACCACACCTATCATGAATAGGCACTGTTTGAGTTCAGTGGCAAGGAGAAGTCCAAGAGGATTGAAAACAATGCTGAGATAAGCGGAGAGCACATACAGCACCTGGACCTTCCAAATAGTTACCCATTTATTACTGATCAGGTTCAACGTTGCTTAACTTCAATGATCCAGAGGGAACGTGCGTGTCAACGTGATTATGTCGTATTAATAATAATATATATGTGTGTGTGTGTGTGTGTGTTATTTTATTTGTTTTTGCAATACGTTTTGAATTAATTCAGTTATTTATACGGAAGTGCATTTTTACTTAAGAGAGAGTTGGGAATAATTTTCCTTTTGACCAATTTGGTATCCCCAAATGGGGAGCGGCATATGTATTGTTTTTAAAATATAATTATCCACTGACACACACACGTATGTATGTATATATGTATATATATATATATGTATATATATGTATATATATACATATATAATATATATATATATATATATATATATATATATATATATATATATATATATATACACATGTGTGTGTGTGTGTGGATGTTAACAACTAGTTTAATTCATCACATCTTTAAAGAAAACAATGCAAGTGTCCATAACATGAATAAAATTACAAAAATATCAAACTGGTACTATGAATTTTAAAATAATCAAGGCAATTAAATGTATGAAATTAAGGTTTTTATATAAAAAAAAAAATAAGCACATACTTTAAATTAAGCCCTGTTTTCAAAATATTGTGTGTATAGTTTTAATGTTCATTTCTTTGGATTTTCCAATAAATTATTAATATAACTATAAGATTATACAGACAAACGGACTTGCTATTTCTTCTGAGAAAGTTTAACTATCTTTAATGTTCCAACACTATGTACATAAATATAATTTCACTTTATTCATTTTAAGGTTTATCATTTATACTGTGCATGCAGTTATTAAATACGTGGTACTTATGCAAAACACGGATCGTGTTGAAATAATAACAATGCTGTTTACAAATCCATAGGGGGCGCGGTGTAACTATTCTCTACATTAGCTTAATACACTAATAAGATAAAATTAGAGTTTAACTTGAATCATAGCTAAATAAAATAGCTCGGTGCGTATTCTGCATAAGTGCTGATTAGTTTTTACTATACTTCTCCACGTGCGTTTATTTTAAACCTACTGTTATATTTTGTTGTACTTCTTCGCTAACTTTTATGAACAGTATTTTCTATATCATTTTTATTTCTATTTATTCGGATCTATCTTATTATTTTAACTATTCTACTCTGAACAACGACGATTTATAAAGATTAATAAACATTTGAAACAACCAGTGAAGTCTGTAGAAATGTTATAGTAGTTTTCGAGATCTAGTCTACGGAGCACGTTATTTTTTTTTCTTGAAACAAAAACTATTTTATTAATATCATTATTGTTATTGGTATAATAATAGTAGTAGTAATAATAATAATAATAATAATGATGAAAAGCGAAAAAGCATAACTATTATCTTTTGCAATTGTTAGCTAAACATTGCTTACGTAAACAAGACCAATATATATTTTCTCATTTATATTTAGAAAGTTGTTACAATGGGCGTCCCTTTAAAGCAATAACTATTCTTGTCGGCTATTATTTGGCGTTTTTCGTTTATTTATTTTTTCATGAAAATCGCTACAGACAAGGCATGAAGCCACTTGATGCAAGAAGCTAAAAAGAACACTGCTCAAAGTTAAAGCCTAGCAAATATTAAGTGTCATATGAACATATACTGTGCCAGAAACCAGCAATACTTTCCCCTTTGTCCGAAACAGAATTCATTGAATGTGAGAGATAGAAGAAAAACTAAAGGAGGTGAGAGTTACGAAGCATCCGAAAATTAATCCGAGTTCTACATTCAATTTTCCTTAAATAATAAAAAAAGAACGAATGTTAATGATTTAATGTAATTTTTCAGGGTTGTAATTACTATACGTGTTTTAAAATTACAGTAGGAATTATTGCCAGAGTAATCTCCGTTTAAAACTCTACAAGTAAACATGTCGATGGTATAAGATTTGGGAACAATTCATTTTAAAATAATTGATTTTGTTTATATATATTATTTATATCAGTTAATTTTCACTCCCTTATAAATTTCATTCTTATTTAACGGGTAAAGAAGATATTAGCGCATAAAAAAAAATAATCAGTTTATTATTATACAAATATTTGTGTCGTTTAATGTAAGTTTAAATGGCATAGCCATAAATTAGTAGAAAAATACACCGAAAAGATCTTCCATTGCGCATAATGTTAAATCATTGATTCTCAGCTGATGAAAATCTCATAAAATTCGCATGTATTATGCGCGTTCATATATTTTATCGCATTTATAAAATGCGTATTCATTTATCGTTGACTAATAGTTATGTTCACAATACCGATGATAACATTGACGCGATACTCAATTGACGCCATAACACGAGATGCTCTAAAAGGTTGCTGCAGTAATATTAAACGAACCACAGCCGACATTAATCAAGATATCATACTTTATTTGATAGTCTTTCATACGAAAAACTTTCCGATAAGCAAACAAAAATTGATTATTGCATTTGCTGGCGAACGAAATACTTGATATAATGTTTAAATTCAAGTGCAAAATCATATACGTCTACGACATAAAATATTGATAAAATTAGTAAAATCTTTAATAATTCTATTCAATTGAATTGATTTCAGGTAAGAACACGAACGAACTTGGCATTTCACGTTAACAAGGGGTTTGTATTCATATTTATCTATATGTACAAATTCGATGTATAGTAATTAAAGTCCCGGTCCCGAATTTTACAAAGTTCAATCAAGCTGCTGAAATATAAAATGATGAAACACGTGTCCGCGAATAATTCTAGTGCATATATTATCAATATATTTGAACTTAATTAATACACACACACATGTAGTAATAAAAAAATAAATACACACACAAACCTACATTACCGTGGGTTACTGATTTCGAATCTCGCTAGATTCAGCCATTCTGATTAGTCGTAGACGACGAAACATGTGTCAGTGGATAATCATAGCATTAAAAGCAATATGATTCCTCTTCCAATGTGGGGGTATTACGTTGATCAAACGGAAAATTATTTCCAACTCGCATTTAGGTAAAAATGCACTTTCGCAAATAATAGAATTCATTCAAAACGTATCGCAAAAACAAATAGTATATATATATATATATATATATATATATATATATATATATATATATATATATATACACACACGTTTTATTTTTTATTACCGTATCTTTCTGTTAAGTTACATTATTGTTTCAACTACCCGGCCGTTTTTTGGCCGTCTGTAGCTTCCTCAGACTTTTGCAGAATCTGTCTGTCTGTCTCTCTCTCTCTATCTCTCTATCTATATCTATATCTATATATATATATATATATATATATATATATATATGCACACGTGTGCGCAAATATGTATGTATCTGAATTTTATAATCCCAGATATTATACATAATTCTGAAGTCAGTCTATGTAAACAGAAAAACAGTATTTAAATGTTTGTATGTGATACGCGTTGGGGATAAAACACTCAAAGAGAATATATTTAGACGATACACATGCAGGATGATAAATTGCCTTACGTCAGAACGAGGTCTATGATGGGATATTATATCTTTAAACTTAATATGTACGAAGATTTATGTGAATTAAATATTTATGTAAATACTATGAATGAATAAAAAAAAAAAAACGTGGGCACATAATTTAAAAATATTTTAAAAGGCAATTCTTGGGTAAAAGAAAACAATACCTGAAGTCTTAATTCTGAATCGGCATGTAGATGAGATGTGTATTATAATTTCAAGGTAAAGTTTTCAATGTTTACAAACTTTGTTTCATAATTAACTCGTACTACTTTTTCACGCTGGGTAGCTTTGCTATATATATATATATATATATATATATATATATATATATATAAGCTGAATGTATGTGTGTGTGTCTGGCCACGAATAGGCTCCTATATGGTTGACTATTTTAAAAAAACTGATTCCCTATAATGATAGAAGATGTATCGAGACACAGGAATGGGGGTGTTTGATCTGGCAGACCGGTTCATTAAATTGTGGGGTCTGCGTTCAAGCCTGGTCCACAAAGTATGGAAATAAAAAACTATAATAAAAAAACCTTTACAAGTGTTTTTGATATAGATGTACATAAGAATAATTTGACAAGTATGTTTTAACTTAAGTAGGGATGGTATAATAAAATTGTGGGGTATGCGTCCGCGCCTGGCCTCCATAGAACGGAAATAGGGACTTATGTTAATGAAGACTTTTCATATCTATCTGCGTATGTATACTTTAATAATTATGTTTCAGTTTGAAGAAATATGGTATAATAAAATTATGGAGTGTTCGTTCGCACCTGACCTTAATAGAATTGAAATATGTCACAAAGTTTAACAAGGTTTTTTAATATAGATCCAAGGAATATTGTGATAAGTGTCTCAGTGTGAACAGGTATGGTATAATAAATTAATGGGTTTATCTGTTTTATTTTTACTTTCATCATATTTTGCTTTGGTTTTGATACCCCCAAATTCAACCCAAATTTACAACCCTTCCTTTTCATAACCTATCATACTTTAATAAATCAGAGTCCATTTTCTGTAGGCTGTTTTTGAACCCAGTCAACGACAGGTACTTTTGCTAGAATATATATATATATATATATATGAAAAAGAGAGAGAAAGATAACTGCGTGTGTTAGTGTGTATCTATACTTTATAGCTAGGGATGGAGAGTTTCATCCGGTAAATTTTCAGACTTAGAAAAGCGTGTGCGCATGCGATTAAAAACAATTGTGAACGCACAGCAATGCAAATCTGAATAATTTTCTAAAGAATGGAATTTAAGGGAGTATGTCTTCAGTTAAATACACTTCTCAACTCATTATTGTTTTGGCATAGATATGAAAACGACATTTCATATGTGTATGTATTAAATATATGCGTATTAAATATATGCGTATTAAATGTATATGTATATGTATTATATGTATATGTATTATATGTATATGTATTATATGTATATGTATTATATGTATATGTATTATATGTATATGTATTATATGTATATGTATTAAATATATATGTATGCGTATCAAATATGTAGATGTATCCGTATAAAATATATAGATATTTGTCTATTAAATATATATATATATATATATATATATATATGTATGTATTAAATGTGTGTGTATGTATTAAATGTGTGTGTATTAAATGTGTGCGAGTATTAAATATATATGTGTGTGTAATAAATATATATGTCTCTGTGTATTAAATATATGTGTGTGTATAAAATATATTGTAAGCGTCTAAATATATATATGTGTGTATACATGTATTAGATATATATATGCACGTGTATTAGATATATATATGCACGTGTATTAGATATATATATATGCACGTGTATTAGATATATATGCACGTGTATTAGATATATATATATGCACGTGTATTAGATATATATATATATATGCACGTGTATTAGATATATATACATGCACGTGTATTAGATATATATACATGCACGTGTATTAGATATATATATATATATATATATATATATATATATATGCACGTGTATTAGATATATATATGCACGTGTATTAGATATATATATGCACGTGTATTAGATATATATATATGCACGTGTATTAGATATATATATATGCACGTGTATTAGATATATATATATGCACGTGTATTAGATATATATGTGCACGTGTATTAAATATATATGTGTACGAGTATTAAATATATATATATATATATATGTGTACGTGTATTAAATATATATATACGTGTATTAAATATGTATATGCGTGTGTGTGCGTGTATTAAATATATATATATATATATACCTATATAGCTGTACGTGTATTCAATATAAATGTGTGTACGTGTATTAAATATATGTGTGTACGTTAATTAAATATGTATATATATATATATATGTACGTGTATTATATATATATATATATATGTGTGTACGTGTATTATATATATATATATATATATATATATATATATATATATGGGTACGCGTATTATATATACATATATGTATATATATATATATATATTATGTGTGTTAAATCTATATAGTATGTGTGTTAAATCTATATAGTATGTGTGTTAAATCTATATAGTATGTGTGTTAAATCTATATAGTATGTGTGTTAAATCTATATAGTATGTGTGTTAAATCTATATAGTATGTGTGTTAAATCTATATAGTATGTGTGTTTAATCTGTATAGTATGTGTGTTTAATCTGTATAGTATGTGTGTAAAATCTATATAGTATGTGTGTTAAATCTATATAGTATGTGTGTTAAATCTATATAGTATGTGTGTTAAATCTATATAGTATGTGTGTTAAATCTATATAGTATGTGTGTTAAATCTATATAGTATGTGTGTTAAATCTATATAGTATGTGTGTTAAATCTATATAGTATGTGTGTTAAATCTATATAGTATGTGTATTAAATCTATATAGTATGTGTGTTAAATCTATATAGTATGTGTGTTTAATCTATATAGTATGTGTGTTAAATCTATATAGTATGTGTGTTAAATCTATATAGTATGGGTGTTAAATCTATATAGTATGGGTGTTAAATCTATATAGTATGGGTGGTAAATCTATATAGTATGTGTGGTAAATCTATATAGTATGTGTGTTAAATCTATATAGTATGTGTGTTTAATCTATATAGTATGTGTGTTTAATCTATATAGTATGTGTGTTAAATCTATATAGTATGTGTGTAAAATCTATATAGTATGTGTGTAAAATCTATATAGTATGTGTGTTAAATCTATATAGTATGTGTGTTAAATCTATATAGTATGTGTGTTAAATCTATATAGTATGTGTGTTAAATCTATATAGTATGTGTGTTAAATCTATATAGTATGTGTGTTAAATCTATATAGTATGTGTGTTAAATCTATATAGTATGTGTGTTAAATCTATATAGTATGTGTGTTAAATCTATATAGTATGTGTGTTAAATCTATATAGTATGTGTGTTAAATCTATATAGTATGTGTGTTAAATCTATATAGTATGTGTGTTTAATCTGTATAGTACGTGTGTTAAATCTGTATGTGGGTTAAATATATATCGTATGTGTATAAAATATATATATATGTGTATAAAATATATATAGTATGTGTATAAAATATATATAGTATGTGTATAAAATATATATAGTATGTGTATTAAATACATATATAGTATGTGTATTAAATACATATATAGTATGTGTATTAAATACATATATAGTATGTGTATTAAATACATATATATTATGTGTATTAAATACATATATAGTATGTGTATTAAATACATATATAGTATGTGTATTAAATACATATATAGTATGTGTATTAAATACATATATAGTATGTGTATTAAATACATATATAGTATGTGTATTAAATACATATATAGTATGTGTATTAAATACATATATAGTATGTGTATTAAATACATATATAGTATGTGTATTAAATACATATATAGTATGTGTATTAAATACATATATAGTATGTGTATTAAATACATATATAGTATGTGTATTAAATACATATATAGTATGTGTATTAAATACATATATAGTATGTGTATTAAATACATATATAGTATGTGTATTAAATACATATATAGTATGTGTATTACATACATATATAGTATGTGTATTACATACATATATAGTATGTGTATTAAATACATATATAGTATGTGTATTACATACATATATAGTATGTGTATTACATACATATATAGTATGTGTATTACATACATATATAGTATGTGTATTACATACATATATAGTATGTGTATTACATACATATATAGTATGTGTATTACATACATATATAGTATGTGTATTACATACATATATAGTATGTGTATTACATACATATATAGTATGTGTATTACATACATATATAGTATGTGTATTAAATATATATATATAGTATGTGTATTAATTATATATATAGTATGTGTATTAATTATATATATAGTATGTGTATTAATTATATATATAGTATGTGTATTAATTATATATATATATAGTATGTGTATTAATTATATATATATAGTATGTGTATTAATTATATATATATATAGTATGTGTATTAATTATATATATATATAGTATGTGTATTAAATATATATATAGTATGTGTATTAAATATATATAATATATATATGTGTATTAAATATATATATAGTATGTGTATTAAATGTATAGTATGTGAAAAATATATATAGTATGTGAAAAATATATATATAGTATGTGTAACATATATATATAGTGGCTGTATAATATATATAGTGGCTGTATAATATATATAGTGGCTGTATAATATATATAGTGGCTGTATAATATTTATAGTGTATGTATAAAATATATATAGTGTCTGTATTAAACACATATATATATAGTGTCTGCATTAATTATATATATAGTGTCTGTATCATACATATATATATAGTGTCTGTATCATACATATATATATAGTGTCTGTATCATACATATATATATAGTGTCTGTATCAAACATATATAGATAGTATATGTATTAAACATATATATATAATGTCTGTATTAAACATATGTATATATATAGTGTCTGTATTAAACATATATATATATATATATAGTGTCTGTATTAAACATATATATATATATAGTGTCTGTATTAAACATATGTATATATATAGTGTCTGTATTAAACATATGTATATATATAGTGTCTGTATTAAACATATGTATATATATTGTGTCTGTATTAAACATATGTATATATATTGTGTCTGTATTAAACATATATATATAGTTTCTGTATTAAATATATATATAGTTTCTGTATTAAATATATATATATAGTGTCCGTATTAAATATATGTATAGTGTCTGTATTAAATATATATATATAGTGTCTGTATTAAATATATATAGTGTCTGTATTAAATATATATAGTGTCTGTATTAAATATATATAGTGTATGTATTAAATATATATATATATAGTGTCTGTATTAAATACATATATATAAAGTGTCTGTATGAAATATATAAATAGTGTCTGTATTTAATATATAGTGTCTGTATTAAATATATAGTGTCTGTATTAAATATATATATATAGTGTCTGTATTAAATATATAGATAATGTCTGTTTTAAATATATATATAGTTTATTATATATATATTATCTGTATTATATATATATTGTCTGTATTATATATATATTGTCTGTATTATATATATATTGCCTGTATTATATATATATATTGTCTGTATTATTTATATATTGTCTGTATTATTTATATATTGTCTGTATTATTTATATATTGTCTGTATTATTTATATATTGTCTGTATTATTTATATATTGTCTGTATTATATATATATTGTCTGTATTATATATATATATTGTCTGTATTATATATATAGTGTATGTATTATATATACTGTCTGTATTAAATATATATATAGTGTGTGTATTAAATATATATATATAGTGTGTGTATTAAATATATATATATAGTGTGTGTATTAAATATATATATATAGTGTGTGTATTAAATATATATATAGTGTGGGTGTATAATATATATATATATATAGTGTGTGTATTAAATATACTTATATATATAGTGTGTGTGTATTAAATATATATATAGTGTGTGTATTAAATATATATATAGTGTGTGTATTAAATATATATATATAGTGTGTGTATTAAATATATATATAGTGTGTGTGTATTAAATATATATATAGTGTGTGTATTAAATATATATATAGTGTGTGTATTAAATATATATATAGTGTGTGTATTAAATATATATATAGTGTGTGTATTAAATATATATATATATATTGTGTGTGTATTAAATATATA
>NC_136490.1:98374292-98421792 GCF_053919585.1 Euprymna scolopes | reverse complement strand
GAGTTTCTTACCAGCTTTATGTGTGTGTGGGTGCTTTTGTGTGTTTCTGTTTGGTTTTCCAAGTTTATTTTTCCATGAATTCAATTATTTATATGAAAGTGTATGTTTACCTAAATGCTAGTTTTGAATAATTTCCCTTTAATCATTTTGGTACACCCAAAGGGGCGTAGTCATATATATATTGTATTGATAAATAATTATCCACTGACAGGTTTTTCGTCGTCCACGACTCCTCAGAGTGGCTAGATTCAGATATTTTAAAAACTATTTGTGTGCGTGTGTGTCTAATTCGTAGACAACAAATAAAACTTAGTTGCAATTTACAAGGTTGAGTTGCTCTACGTCGAAAAGTGACGGAGATTTAATAGTGCGGAACGAAACGTATAAACTCTGAATCATGAGTAGTACGATTTTCTCTTCAATTTAAATTAATTCAATAACTATTGAAGTTTTTTACTTTTGTTATGAAGATGTTGCGATAAGAAATGGATTACTTGTAATTTATTTTACATTTTATATTTCACGTTTCTGAAAGCAAAATTTTCCAAATTAAAACAAAATACACACACGCATACATATATAACTCACTAGGTGTATAAGACTATTTTGGGAATTTTTGACACTCCTAACACGAAATTGCGAATAAAATATTAAAAAAAAAAACCTCGTAATTTTTCCTTTTAAAGTGGGTTGGTTATTTTCTTTATGGATACTACTTCCAAAAAAAACTATTAAAGTAGTATAAAAAGTAATAGAAATATTTTTTTTATTTTTTAAAAAACATTTATTTTACGTAATGAAATCAATTGAATTTTACGAGTGAAATATTTTTCAATCTTTAAAATGTAAAAATCTATCAAAATTTTTCTATTGATTAAATTTTTACGATATTTTCAGGGTCAATGTGAAATTGTATGCTCTTTCCTATAAACCGAATATAATATTTTAGACAAACATTTTTTTTTTAATTCACGCCCTACACCCATTTTGAAATGTCTATTAAAAAGTAAATAATTACTTTACTCGCCAAAGTGTTATATATCACAAATTGAAGATAGAAGATCAATAAATAATATATTCAAATTAAAAGCAAAAAAGAAGTGATTTTTAGAAATTTACCTGTAAAGTCCGAAGTTTAGATTTTTTTTTTTTAACACTTTTTGTATTTTTTTAAAAATGAAACCTTAGTCCTTGCCCCTTAAATTGAAAAAAAAATTAGAGTTTGAATTACATTTTTCGAGTAGTTATAAGCTTGAAAAGACAGGGGGTCGAATTATTCAATATTTTTTCACGCATTTGTAAGGTCAGTTTCTGACACACCTTATAACTCGCACACAATCATTGTTGATGTTAGATAGGCAAACAATTTGCGCCTGGATCGACATATAAATATCGTTACATATTTATTGCGTCATAAATTTTGCGGCCTTCTAATATATATATATATATATATATATATATATATATATATATATATATATATATATTACAGAGCGATAACAGTTTTAGGAATGGGGAAAATGATTGCAGTAGATATGTCTTATTACTAAAATTAAAATGAACACATAATGAAAGTAAATTTAAAAATAGCATAGAACACAGAAGACTTAGTTACTAAATTCGATAACCCATATTCCAATTGGTAAAAGTATGTATAGCAGCATGTATGCTTAATATATATATATATATATATATATATATATATATATTCATTTATATTTTTATTATTTATGTATCCAAATGTAATATTTTAAAGCGATATAATATGTGTAGATTTTTAGTATTTACTTCATGTTCATTTCGCGAATAGAGTTGGTATTTAGTTTCGAAAATATGACAATTAAGATCATCAGAGGCGTCCGCGTGTTATCCCCACATCTTATCGTCTGGGTACACACACACATAAGTTAGTACCCTCGATAGATAAGCAGTAATTATTAATACGTGCAAAACTTAATCTCAATTCAAAACAAGCAAATTAATGCTAATTAAATTTTACTGCGTCCCTTTCAATATCCCTTTGACGACCGAAGATAGCAATTTACATTGCTCTGTTTAACTTGCAAGTTTGTGCCCGTAAACGGTTTTAATCTTTTTTTTAAATTTTTTTTTTTCTACATGGAGGTCACCAATTATCAAGGCCCGGAAGCTACTCGGAGATAAGGGTTATTGAGTGTACAGTAATCAATGGGACAATATCGTAGTAATCGTTAGTAATGGAGATTTGATGAAGTGTCTTACTTAAGGGGTGAGATTCATCAGGAAGTTGTTTACGTTGGACTTGAAGACATCCAAGTTGTATTCAGGTGGGAAACAGGGAAACGGAAGAGAATTCCACAGGCATGCACTTCTAAGAAAGAAGCTTTTTTTCATGGAATCTACGTTTTGATTTAGGCACAGATAAAGAATGGGGGAAATTACTGGCAGTGGTTTTAGCTAGACGGGTGTTTTTCGTGAAATATAGGCGAGAGGGGCAGAGATTGGAGCTCGGACGAGCACCCGCGTCATGCGTCAAGCATTTAGCTATCTTGCTCGACTTTTTCCAGCCTGAAAAACATCATGTAAATATTTATTTCGAGGAAATCACACGAATCACACACGTAAGTTAATATCGACGTTTTTCTTGTTTCACTGTTGACTCGCCACAATTTGAATATTTCATTCTCGTTCGTCAAGTTTTATTTTAGACCGTTGTGAGATGTTGTTTTCAATAACAAGATATGATTCGACTTAACGATTCTCGAAAAATACGTTTCCTTACAAAGTTTATAAAAGAAAAACCAGACTAATTACAAGTAAATAAAAGACGAGGAAATTCCTGCACATGTAGTTTAAAATAATATTTTTTTATAAAACGTAGTAAACACTTTAAAACTTCATTGCATGTCATTATTACAAAAACATGAGGATCGTTTAGTGAAGCCAAGAAATGACCCATGGAAAAATCAAATATAAAATGAATTAAATGCATCCATAGCAAATCTTCTACCCAACTTACTGTGTGTGTGTGTGTGTGTGTGTGTGTGTGTGTGTGTGTGTGTGTGTGTGGGTGGGTGTGTTTTAAGAAGTTTTATATTATCTTAATTTCATCGCAAATATTTAACTTCTGACAAGTTGCTAGCCAAATAATTACGGCAGGGATTCTTTTTTATTGTTTCTTTTGTATGTCGGCGGAAATCTTGTTGTCTATAAACTCGTAAAAACGACACACAATGAGCCAAAGTATTTTTATTGGTTATGGTAACATAGTGTGTTGTATATTTAATTTTTTGACACTTTCTTCGTTTGTTGGCTTAACTACCCAATTACACACACGTTTTTGTTTGTGTAAACACTTTGCTATAGGACTATATATATATAGTAATTTATAAAATATATATGTCGATTAAGCTACACTGAATATTCCGCGTTTCATCCACTCTAAGCCTGAGGAGCGAGTGGATGAAACGCGGAATATTCAGTGTAGCTTAATCGCCATATATATTTTATAAATTAATAACTAGCTCTACCTACGTATTGAGCACTTTTGAAGTAAATACTTAAAATTTACTCATAAATCTATACTTTCGTATATTAATTTTATGTGAGTAAATTAAGTAGTTATATATACTAGCAGACCGTCCTGTTAAAGTACGATAATAAAGTATATATTTAAGTACGATAGATTAAGTACGTTTAAATATGACATTTTGATTAATACAGATTTCGTATTTGTTATTATATTAGACCCAATATATTGTAATGATTTGAAAAGTAATATATTGTAACGATTTAAAACGTTTTAAAAAGAATGACTTGTGCGCGACCACCGAGAATCGAAACCAAACTGATTAACTTTTTTCCTTTGACGTTAATGACTGAGCTATGAAGACATATTTGTTGCAAGGCTAGAAATTAAAACATGAACCAGTAGCTATTACGTTATGCATCCATATTCGTAATGTCGTCGTTTAACCTCCACCTAGTAAATTACATTTTTTTTCACACTTCTGCACCGATTTTCCCTGGCTAAAACACAAATATGAAGTTTCGCATGGGTTCGAGTACCCTATATATCAAGATTCATGTCTGTAGACTAAAAGTGACAAAGAAGTTTGGTCGGCATTTTTTTTAAACAAATATAGATACGCTTACATAAATATATATATGTAGAAAAAGGTGTGCGTTTACTATAATCTTTTTACGCAAATATTACGCAAGTACAAACCATGTAGAACATCTGCATGAATATAATTACACGTAATAGTTAACTAAAGATGATCATCCCATAAGAAAATCGAAAAAAAAAACTAACAGGGAATTAATTAAAATTAATGTTCAAAAGAATATGCAAATCAGGTATATCTTTAGTATGTATGCAATTCCACGATTTATAAGAAAATTGTGTTTTCCTTTTAAATAAATAAAAAAACAAGGGTTTTTAATATGAATATCAATACACACCCACACACACACACAAAAAGACTAATATAAGTATAGAAATACAAATACAGAAAGAGAAAGAGTAAGGAGGGAGCCGGAGAAGTATACTCGTCTTTGTGTGATTAATTGTCGTTTTAAATAAAACGATACTTATTTATAATACGTGGTTTATACTAATCTACAGACACAGACTGGAGCGCGCAGTATATTGACGTATGTCCACCACGCGTACATGTCTAGGCGTCTGTGTACGTGTGTTCAAGCATAGTTACAGTGTTCTAACAATATTTACACATGAATAACATGTTTTGTCTACAAGAAAAGCCATGTCAAATTAAAAAAAAAAACTACAGTAATATTTATGTATATTTGTTTATATATAAGAACGCACATACGCACATGTATATATGTACATGTATAAACACGCACATATACAAACACGTTATCATTTGTTTTAAAATGTTATATCATACATATTACGTATGGTTCGTATCTACTAACTCCCCGCGAGTACAGTTAGACACCAAGGTCGATTTTTAATGTGGGGGAAGGAACAAAAATAAAAATTGTCTAAGTCGTGAAGGATTTTTCCTCCACTTACAGAAGTGTTGTATCAGAACTAATACTACACTTTGATCCTGGCCTGAGAGCAGAACTAAAAGGAAATATCAAATCAACAAAAGCGTTATTGATTGTTAATGTTACTAGTTAGTTGGTTATGTGTTCAATAACTTATACTTAACACATTATCTCAAATATTGTTATTTATCTTTGTTTTACATAAACATACACGCTCATAATATATTAATAATATATATATATATATATATATATATCTATGAATATCTATATCTATTTCTATCTCTATCTCTCTCTCTCTCTCTCTCTCTCTATATATATATATATATATATATATATATATATAGAGAGAGAGAGAGAGAGAGAGAGCGAGAAAGATTGTGTAGACTATATATAATTATTTCCACAGCCAGACAACTTCGTAATTGGCCTTCGGGACAAGATCAAAGTGTAGTATCTGCTTTGTTACCATTTTATTGTTATCTTTTTTGTTTTTACACGTCAATAAAAAATGTTTTAAAAATTGGGAGTTACTAGGACGTCCCCCAATATGAAAGGGTGAATGCGGTATTATGGTGAAAGAAGATACTAGCTGGGAGAAACTTTTGACTTTGTTTAGTTCTGGAGTGACAAGGATGACCAACGACCCCCAAAATCCCCCCTTTTGAGTTGGCCATGTGCCTAAGTTTTTTGTTCATCGTTGATTTTTTTTCTGTATTTTTTTTTAACATGAATAAAAGATTTAATATCTCAAAGTGTAGTATCTGTTCTTCAGATGCTGCACTTCTATTTCTTGTTCTCTTTCGGTGGAGGAGAACTCCTTCACGACTGAGCCAATTTTTATTTTTGTACCTTTTCTCCACGTTAAAAAATGACCCTGGTGTCTAACTCTGTCCCGTGGGGAGGCATAGTAAATAGGTACAAAAGCCATGACAGCCAACAAACCGGATATCTAAGACTGACTTCCGGTTTGTTGGCTGTCATTGCTCATGTGAGCTGCTATGTTGTCTTACTGTGGAAATAATTATATATTTTCTCGCAATTTGAAAGGTGTGTGTGTGTGTAAATGTTTTTTTTTTATTCTATTTCACCTTTGACTTATACCAACCCTTAAATTATGAAGCTTACAGGGCATATACCAAATAAATTGCAAAAATCTAAACTTAGAATAGAGACTTTTGTCATTTTTGTGTAATACATATATAATAAGCTATCGGGCGATTTGAATATTTTCCCGATTCCTATACAATTATCGATTTTGATTAACGATTCATTTAAATTTATAAATATAGAGTTGTTGTTTTTTTTTTTTTTGGGGGGGGGTGTAACAAAAACCCTGAAATACGTACATGTAATTTTGTAAACATATAAATGCATGTATGGAGATAGTCTGTAGGTTTTAGTTTAATTAGTAGTTTAAAAACCAAATATTTTTCATTCCATCATTAATACAAGTCCTTGGAAAAATAGGTTTTAAACAAAAACAAACAATAAAAAGAACGAAAAGAATTGCTTTGGACATCGGAATATAGGCACGCAGTTTTGCGATGCCCTTAAAGTTCCAATTTTTTCGATTCCCGATTTCGATCCCGATTAATCGTTTTAGTACTTTATATATATATATATATATATATATATATATATATATATATATATATATATATATATATATATATATATATATATACACACACACAGTAGAGTATGTTCGATGAATAGTTACGTTATTATTTGAGATATTTGTAATAAAAATATATTCATAATCACATGCTCATACTACGAAAAAGTAAAATATCATGATATATATACTTAGTATTATATATTATTATTACATAATTATGCTATTTAACATTTACAGAAGTTATTGTTCACAAAACAAGAAATGCATTCTACCAGATTTATTTTTGTATTTTCTTAATATATTTTGTAAATGTTAATTTGCATAGTTTAAATCCTCTTTAATCTTAGTTTTAATATTGAGCATTTTTTTAGAATAGCATTAAATTTGTATTTTATGTATGTATTTTGTTTTCTTTAAATTTTTAGATTGACTCCACCAAAAATATATACATATGCACATATAAAATGTATTATTTCTTTGTTCTTTCTCCCCACTAGCAGTGTCTAACTACCTGTGCGTGTACTTATAACACGCCTCTTTCTATCGCTAAAATGTAATATACATACTTATTATTTATAATCACTACTACGACTAGTACTACTACGAACACGCTCTACATGTATGTATTAATTTAAAGATTATAAGTTCAACTAATTTAGTCATCGCTAGATTCAGCCGTTCTGATGAGTACACGTGTTAGCGTGTTATATTTTTACAACGCTCCCCAATTGCAGGTACCAAATTGGTCAAAGGGAAAATTATTTCCACTCGCGTTTAGGTAAAAATGCACTTTCGTATGAATAATTCATTCAAAAAGTATCGAAAATACAAAAACAAATAACACACACACACACACACACGTCCCCACACACACGCACATATTTATATACACTGTACTAGTCACAACCACTACCTCTTTTTGTCCTTTTTGAATTTCATTTGAAAACTGATAACCTGTAGCATTTCTCGCATAACTAAGAAAAAGTCTCTTTGAGACTAATTATATTGATTTTTGATATCTAAATTACGTGCATGTTCAGAGTGTCTACTTTTTAAACACGTGCGCATACACACACAGTCGCATATGTGCATATATATATATATATATATATATATATGCAATCAATCTATTCTATGCATTTTATATATGCATTATATATATATATACACACCTTTATATATATATATATATATATAATGTGTATATATATATATATATATATATATATATATATATTATATATATACATACATTATACATAATGTAAATATATACTCAAGAATTAAAAATTAAGTTTACAAGTCATAAGCTTCTGTAATCCCAAGCCGAATATAAATAGTCCATTTATAGAATAAGCCTAACCAAATAAAAAAAAGAACCACTCAATACAACTAAGATATGAAACAGAGCTTATCATAGAACGACACAATTTAAGACCTTAAATTATACTTTATACTCAAAAAAGAAAAATATTCTCATTTATATATATATATATATATATAAACTTCTGTTTGTTACATATTGCTGCATATTGAACCATGCAAACGAAAATTGCTACAAAGAAGGCATATTCTATGATGTAAAAATGTTAAGAAAACAAGCCATGATTAACTCGTCAATACTATAATAATTCATATTCAAACTTCGCGGCTTAACAGTCACAGGGAAGATGAACTGGAACAAATACATCGGTGGCATTGCAGCGGGTGCTGCGAAGATAGACTGTTCTTACGTGATAGAAAGTATCCTTTACCTCTATAAGGCCACCATTCGCCAATGTATGGAGTAGTGTTGTCATATGCCACTAGTCTCTAACTCCTGGACAGGGTTCGAAAATGAGTCGCCAACGTGATAGGTCCT
This sequence comes from Euprymna scolopes, assembly GCF_053919585.1. Taxonomy (NCBI): domain Eukaryota; kingdom Metazoa; phylum Mollusca; class Cephalopoda; order Sepiida; family Sepiolidae; genus Euprymna; species Euprymna scolopes. Next base: position 98,413,309 of record NC_136490.1, on the reverse strand, counting down.
GAACTGCCATCCAAGATTCAACCTGTTTTATAAGTATTGTGGATGCTCCGAACTACAAGCCATTGTACCCCTTTGAAAAAAAAAATACCCCCAACAAACTTTACAAGCAGCAAAGTTCCACCCCTACATAGTAGAGATCGCTAGATGTAAGAAAGCCGTCTTCACCTGAAATGGTAGAACTAGGAATTTCCTTCCGTGTTCCTGCTTCTCCAACTGTACTGACATGTAGAAGTCAACTTGGGTAATGTTAACAGACACCTTGCTGCTCAATTCCCTTCATAGTATCTCTGCAATTTATGTCCCCGATAGTAGCTCCCTACATCAAAGTGATACTGTTCCCTTGTTAGGAGAGAAAATATAATTAAAAAAAACATATATATGCGTGTGTATCTGTGTGGTTATACATATATAGTTGTGTATGTATATGTGTGTATATATATATAGTTGTGTATATGTGTGTATATATAGTTGTGTATGTATATGTGTGTATATATATAGTTGTGTATGTATATGTGTGTGTATATATATAGTTGTGTATGTATATGTGGGTGTATATATATAGTTGTGTATGTATATGTGTGTGTATATATATAGTTGTGTATGTATATGTGTGTATATATAGGTGTGTATGTATATGTGTATATATATAGGTGTGTATGTATATGTGTATATATATAGGTGTGTATGTATATGTGTGTATATATATGTGAGTATATATATATATATATAGGTGTGTATGTATATGTGTGTATATATATGTGCGTGTGTGTGTGCATGTGGTGTATATATATGTGAGTATATATATATATATATGTGTGTGTGCATGTGGTGTATATATATGTGAGTATATATATATATATGTGTGTGTGTGTGCATGTGGTGTATATATATGTGAGTATATATATATATATATGTGTGTGTGTGTGTGCATGTGGTGTATATATATGTGAGTATATATATATATATATATGTGTGTGTGTGTGTGCATGTGGTGTATATATATGTGAGTATATATATATATATGTGTGTGTGTGCATGTGGTGTATATATATGTGAGTATATATATATATATGTGTGTGTTTGTGCATGTGGTGTATATATATGTGAGTATATATATATGTGTGTGTGTGTGTGTGTGCATGTGGTGTATATATATGTGAGTATATATATGTGTGTGTGTGCATGTGGTGTATATATATGTGAGTATATATATGTGTGTGTGTGCATGTGGTGTATATATATGTGAGTATATATATATATATATATATATATGTGTGTGTGTGTGCATGTGGTGTATATATATGTGAGTATATATATGTGTGTGTGTGTGGTGTATATATATATGTGAGTGTATATATATATGTGTGTGTAGTGTGTATATATATATGTGTGTGCTCCTGTATATATATGTATTGTTTTTAAAATGTATTCATTTTATATATATATATATATATATATATATATATATATATATATATATATATATGCGTGTGGGTAGATATGTGAGTATATGTGTGTGTATATATACATATATCTATTTGCATATGTATATTTATGTATGTAAGTATATATATGTATTGTTTTTAAGATGGATTGTCCATTATTTATATATATATATATATATATATATATATATATATATATATATATGCACAAACACACAGTGTGAGAAATAAATGTCCCATTTGGAAGGGTAATAAACAACAAACACGTGATCATAAGAGAACAATTTACTTATAATAAGTACATTACACGCCTTTCTGGTTCAACTCATTTTAGAAATTTTATCACTTTAGGGACGAGCTTCAATGTGTATTTTCATGCGGAACGTCTCGCGCGTGGGGAGCAGGGAATATTGAAGTTGTTATATCTGTTACATTTTCTGTCCACGTAGCAATCCTGGCGCAAATACAACTTCTTTACAGCAAGCCTTAAATGAGTAACTCGCTTATAAAGTATTTCTAAATTCAGCGTCGGATCAGGATCATGGGAGAGCAATTTGACTTCGGAAGGAACTCTGCATCTTTATATGCTATTTTAATAAATGAGAACTATTTTAATATTCAGCAAAATGATTCATAATTTATAATTAAAAATCGGTTTCAAAAAGGACAAACAAAACCAATAAATTGTACGATCGTTTCGGAAACGATGTTTTTATTGGGATAGACATTACGTCTTGAACAATTATTTTATTATCTTATTTTATAAAACCACATCTCATCAGCAAAAAGAGTGGGTGGGGGTTTTAGGAGACCAAAAATAAAACTAGTATTTTTTAAGTAAGGCAGATATATCTTTTATTCGCCCGCTGTTAAAGCCAGTAAGTACCTTAGTCAATCCATTCATTGGCATGTTGTTAAATGTAGTTTCCTTTGAAACCGATTTTTAATTATCAATTATGAATCATTTTACTCATTTTATATATATATATATATATATATATATATATATATATATATATATATATATATATATATATATATATAAACTTATGTTCTCTCAGGTATAACAAAAACCAAAATTTATAAAGAATTCTTGGTAAAATTATTTATATAAAAAAGAAAAATCAGTTATAATCGAAACCAACATTTATGAAGAATTCTTGGTAAAATTATTTATTACAAGAAATGCAAGTCCATAACAATTAAACACCAGTCACTTGGATAGAAGTGTGATTCACAAAATAACACCCACACTTCTATCCAACCTGCGCCATTGACGATTACTAAACTACCACCTTGCATTAACGCTAAGTGGTGATTTCCTTGTAAAACAAGTATTGAAATAGCATAAAGTAAAATGAAATTTTAAAAATCCTATTTAATATAAGAGGTGCGTGTCTGCAGGTGTTCGTGTTTGTGTGTGTACGTGTGTTTGCGTTCGTTGGCTATTTCGAATGAACAACCAGGCGAACACACGAGTGAATCTAAAAACAAAACAAAGGATTACCAATATGATATTTCCATTTATTTTTAATCTTTTTGTTTTGTTTCGTTAATTTCTTTCCATTTTCTCATTGGAATACATATTATTCCAGTTTGTTTTTATATTTTGCACTTGTCTAGTTAACCCACTGTACTGAAATAATAATGGTTATTGTTTAAGAAAGTCATTCCTAACACGAGGACGAAAGATTTTTTAACTATTATATACTTTCACCTTACAATTTAATAAATAAAGCTTACTGTAAAAATTTAACTTGAAAATCCTAGCTAAAATAATAGCGATCGGTAACGTGACCTAATCGTTTTTACTAATTATTGAACAGCTCTTGATCCACTACTAGCCAGGCTCAACGTTGGTGATCTGACGAGAACCAGTGTGTCAACGTGATTATGGCCTCAGATCACCGAAGTTAAGCAACGTTGAGCCTGGATAGTACTAGATGCGTGCCCATTTGGAAATCTAGGCGCTGTATGTGCTCTCTGCTTATCTCAGCAGTGTTTGCAGTCCACTTGCCACTGGTATAAAACAATGTCAACTCAGGAGAGGTGTGGTTGGATATTGCGCAACTCTTACCACAAAGATTTCACGCGCAGACACCCTTACAGTGGGTATGCATAGTCTGTCAAGACTGAAGGAAGCCACTGTTCCGAAAAAAATTGATGGTTGATTTCGTTTGTCCAAAATTGATGGTTGATTTCGTTTGGCAAGATTCTGTACATTTAAAGAAATAAAACAATAGTTTATTGTTTATTTTTTAAATATTTTCTGGCCCTTCCCCCTCCAAAAACATAATTCCCAAGTCTAAAAAAAAGTCAAACTATTATTTAAATAAACAACCTCATTTTCATAGAGTATAATCAAAATCAGCCAAAAAATTAAAAACAAACAAACTGATTATTTATATTTACAGGAATCAAGTACCTGCGCGCCCTAAGAACCCCCCCCCCGCTCCAGTAAAACAGAATATTGCTTACCCCCTATTGCAACTAACGTAAATTGTATATTATTACTAAGATCCGTGTGTACACTAAATAGTTTGTTTTGTTTTTTGTATTTTTTTTCTATAGTTTAATAAAAGTTTGATTTAATTATTGGTTATATTATTCAAGTAGTAGTGATCGAAAGGGGGGACAATTCATGATCCCTTGCTTTATTTATTAATATAAAACTTAATAGCAAACATTACGATTAGAAACATAAACCGATTTTATTGGACATTTAATTCGAAAATTACTTCCAACCAATTTATTTTGGTCTATCTATTCATGTTTAACGTAGTTTCGTTAATAATCAATTTAATTTTTAATACATACTAGAAATTATAAGCGTGGGAATTTACTTTTAACGGAATATGATTACCCGTCGAATATATTTTTTTTCTTTCTCAAGTCAACTCCATCTTAGTTTGGTTTGGTTGTTCTCTTTTACGGCATATCAACCCTTTCTGGGTTATTTAATATAGAGTCCAGTTTTTTTTTTTTTTTAATAGTATTCACGTTACACTCAGTAATTTTGTAGAGGGTTTTATATTCTTTAAGCTCTTTGTATCTTTAATCACTAATTTGTAGTGTTTGGTTTGGTTGTTTTATCGTGGAAATGGGAAGAAGGAAAAGGCGGTTTTTTTTTTGTTTTGTTTTTTAGAACATAATTGTGCAAGTTTTGCAAAAAGAAGTAAGAAAACAAAAAAACATCAATGGTGGGGGCATTTCGTCTAAGAAACCAATATCTTCAGACAGCCTGATATGGTAGCACACGTTGATCTCGGTTTCCCTGTGTTAATCTAATCACATCCTGTTGTTAACGATGCATGCTATTATTTACTATAAAGTATTACGTATTAACTTGTTTGGTAAATTAGTTCTTTATTGTGATTTACGGTTACAATCGTACACCTATTTTTTACATTGGACACAAATTATTTGCACATAAATTTGGATGTTAAGAATGGTTTTTTTTGGGGGGGGAGGGGGTTACGCACGAAACCTGGGCTTCCTTAATGCTCGTCTATTTCGTACCAGCAAGACAACGTTGTTTACATGCACAAAGAAACGTACATCAAGTACGACAAAAAGAAAACACTATCATACATAAAAACAATATGATATCATGAAGACAGCAGGGTGTCTTATCAGTCAAAATAGCATACAAATGGGAATATCTACGTTGATAGGAGCAATAGCCTGTAGAAAAACAATATCAAGACTGATTTATCCTTATCTCCTGTACAGTAGTTATGCACAGACACTGTTACGCGGTATCACGTCTCTTCAGTGCGGCTAGATTAGCACGCATTCATAGTAAGGGATCGACCCTATACTCATCTAGTTGGAGCACCCGAACGATCACATTAAATGGCTATTTATATATAAAAATGTTAACCGCTACGTTTACAGTGCTCGATCCCATTTGTTAGTTTACAAATAGGATATTAGCGTTGTATGTATGTATGTATGTGTGCGTGTGTGTTTATTATGCATATATATATATATATATATATATATAAGCAAACAGTTAATAAAATATGTTAAAAACACTTTGGATTGAGTTAAAAACATATTTAATCTGAAAAGGAAACACTAGATAAAGATAGATCCATTTATCTAATGTTTCCTTTTCAGATTAAATATGTGTTTAACTCATTTCAAAGTGTTTTTTTTAACATATTTTATTAACTGTTTGCTCATATTATAAACTCTATTTCCTATTTGGTTTTATCGAGCTTTTACATCTGTCTGCGATAATTTTATAAATATTAATTCTTTAATATTTATAATTTACTTTAATTTTACCATCTTGGATCATTTTGTTAAATTTAATTGTAATTTTTATTTTATATATATATATATATATATATATATATATATATATATATATATATATATATATATATATATATATATATATAGAGAGAGAGGAGAGAGAGAAATTCAACAAAGCTACGATACTTATACTGAACCTCCCATCAACAGTTAACTTTATACAAATATTTTTGACTTTTAGTTTTCATACATTATTTTTCGCTGCGACTTTATTCAAACTCCAGCTTTCTAAAGTCACAACAAATTCAAATTATGCAACTTTTTTATGTATACTATAATAGAATAAGACAACTTTTCCTGTGTTTCAGTCTGGACTATACGACATATATAGTGATAACATATCCCTAATATATTACAGTCATATATGCATATAATTAATCATATATTTACTGAAATAACAAAAAAATCCACTAGAATTAAATGAAACTATTTTAAAGAAAACTAAAATAATCCAACCTTCGTACAACATCCTGATGATAAATATATATGGTGATAAAATATATGAAGGAAAGGTTCTGTGAATCGCGATATTTAAGTATGCACAACATATTTATTTGCAGTTTGTTTTAAGCATGTCTGATGAATAATTTGATTAACAAAAATATTTCTCAATAAGACACCCGGCCAATGCTGGGTATATATAGGTAGTCATAAGATGTATGTTTTTTTTAGTCTTGTTTTCATTTTGCTTGTTCATATTTTACTAGACTACCCGTAACGTGTTGAGTCAGTATGTTATATTAGCTATGGAATTCATTTATGAGCGTGACACTTGTGGCGTAAACAAAAGTTTTTTTTTTTTTTTTTTTTTACATAACAGAAACATTTCTATGAAAGCATATTAAAATGAAACATCAAGGAAGGATCATTCACACATGAAATAAAAATCCTCCCTATTCGTGTAAAGTTAACTATTTTTTCCAATAATCGCTCAAAAATCGAAAATTAAACATGATTTTCCTACGATTCGAACGCCGACGAAAGTCATTTAGCAGCAAAAACGCACATGAACCTACCGATGAGAACTATAAAAATGAAAAACACATATTGGAATCCTTCAAGCAAGTTATAGAAATTTAAAATCTAAAACAAAAAAACAAAACAAAAAATTAATGAAACCTGAAGCAAAAAAATAAAACCTAAATAAATAAAATAAAATAAAACTAATATTGAAACAGATTAGTAAATGTGTCAAATTCACCGTTCTCGTACAACTATTTTGTATCTAGAAATGTAAACAAAAAATTAAAAAAGGAAGGAAAGAAAAGTGACGGTTAGAGAGCAGTAGTAGTCTTGGCTTTACTACAATTGTTCTTATGTTTGTCAACGGGTTAAAGTTGTTTAGATGTAAGAAAATAGCGATAGTAGAGTTGTAATTAAGAATAATTGCAAAACACCCCCACTCTTCCCATGTTAAATAATAATTTTGAAATAATAACGTTAATATTTCAGTTCGCAGGTCAAAATCTGCAAAAGAAGCGATTTGTGTTTATTTGTTTACGTTGTTATGGGTTAATGTTTATGCGCGCATGCGCAATCGGATGTCGTAAACCGGAAAGTGGTTACATCACGTCATTTGAGTTTTATAATTATATAGATGTATACATTTTACTTGTAATTTATAAAGATCGCGGTCATAGAACGCGAGAAAAAATATGTATAAATATTTATTTTTTAAATTTTTGTCGTATTTTAGTAAATAAGGAAACTCCTCCATTAAAAACCAGTAAGTATTATGGACTTAAAAACGATACGCTTGAAAAATGTAAACATTATGTACAGAACCAAATTTGATCTTATGTTGTGCTTATGTAAAAATGAAATTCGGGTCTTAGCTTTAAATGATTCTTAATTTATTAATATCTATTTACTAGAAGATATTTCCGGCGTTGCCCAGTGTTAATCGTAACGTTAAATTCCATTTAAAAAAATTAAGTTAAAAAAAAAACAACAAAGAAACTTAGGCATATGCATGCGAGTATTATGTATTTTCTTAACTGTTCAATTCTTGTAAGTAATGAAAAAATACTTCACTTGAGATTGAAGTCAAAACCAAAGGACAGCGAGTTAGGTACGATAACTATTAGACTAGCTTGTTTCGGTTTTTAAAAAGTGTTTTCAGACATACTTCTTCTTGTGAACGATTCGCACACGCGCATTCCTGAAACAGTTGACAAACAGATAAAAAAAATCCGATTACCCCCGAGTAATAATTTTTACATTTTTTACCTCTTAGCAGCTTTTTTGTTCCGGATGAAAGCTAAAACTTTTCCACATGCCTGAATCACCTATATACCAAATTTCAAGTCTGTAGATCTAAAATGTGTTAACTATATCGGCTGAGAAGTGTCCTCTGACATCTTTATAGATATATTAATTAATAATATAAATTAATTTGTAACAAAAAAAAAACCAGCATAAAACTATTTTACCGCTTATACTGCATTTTCTTTTCGCATTCTTCGACTTTCATATATTGCCATTTTACTTATGTACTAGCGGGATCTGTGGAAATTCCACAGCCGTATCTTTCATATCCAATAATATATTGCTGCTGGACATTCTGCGTGAACGGAGACCTCGCTATATAATGGAAACACTTTTGTTAAACCTGTCAAATTATTTATCTTAATAATCCGGTTATATATTTGGTTATTTCTTTTTATCTCCAATATCCTTAAGAGTGTGTGACATATTTCCATTGTATGGGAGCAGTGCGAACGGAAACCCCACGATATCATTATACCATATTTACACAGCACAAATCATACCCTTAGATCCTAGCGAGAAGACTAAGAAATTATATTTTAGTTTCACTTTCGACCCCAAAACGACATCAATTTTTAAATTTTATTTTATTTATTTTTATTTATTTATTTATTTTTTATATTTTACATTGCGGCTTCGGAGATCCTATTCATTAAAAAAGCAGATAGAAAGTGATACGTAGGGCTATGACCACAGCATATTCGTTTCAGTGTTTCGAGCCTCGATTGTATAGCCCTTGATATCGTATGTTTTTATATAGAGTGAGGTGGTTCTCTGTTGATTAACTATGTCTGCGTCGGATATATACTCGAGAGTTAAAACAATAAAAAGAATATGTTGTTGTCATAAATTAACGTATCTATATTCTAATGCAATGTTCGTAGTATGTTAGCACGTTCTATACTCTTTATTTTTTTTAATAAACAGGATCTCCTGATCAAATAATTTATAATCTCGAAACCGTGACACACACACACACACACGTACGTACGTACGTACGTTAATATACAGATTCGCATATACGATTAAAACGATCGAGTTCGTTTGCATAATTATTGTATGCCGCAGATCTCAAACGAGACACGCTTATCTGTTCTTTTCTCCCTTTTCTGTAATTTTCAGCTGTCACATATGATTAACAGTCTCATCCCTATTAATATCATTCCGACTTTATAAAAATCACCTACAACAAACACGCGACATGTTGGGGTCTAATTTCCGTGAAATTAGTACATTATTACGATTTAAAAAAAGAAATACTCTAAAAAAATTATGAATGATTTTTTTTTATTGTAGTTTTATATACGTATCTAACAGGCCGCCCGGCATTGCCCGATAATAAGATACGCTTAGATATCATATTTTAATTCCTGTAGATTACGTATTTATTATAATAGAGCAATTTTTACTATCGATTATTATAATTATTAGAATGATAGTGATCTTCCTTAAAATTCTAGTTGTTTTTTACTAGTTTGTATGTCAAAAAAGGTATATGCAGAGTGCACATTACTAAGGCAATCGTTTCTTTACCATTCCAGTTCGAATTACCCGTAAATATAAAGATTTTCTTACACATTTTCTGAATGCAGAGAATCTAAGATAAAATAACATAGACAATATTTCATAAACTTGCTAATGTTTTTTAAGGATCTGCAAAAAAAAAAAAAAAAAAAAAAAGACACAGATGACATTAGATCCATGCGAAATGTTTTTACTTAATACCATAATTTAAAATGTGTTTTGTCATGATATCAATACGTAAATATATTCATCATGGTAATGTGATCTCTCATGCAAATATCAAATAGGGTGTTTTCCTCTCGAATTTTTTCAAATAATTTAACCCGTACTACCAACTACAACACAATCGCAACTATGTAAACATAGAAATCGATACACCTATGTACTGTACAATCTAACACTTTCGGAACACACATTTCATCGCGTGAATCCAATCAGATACCCTCAAGGCAACTCCTGACATTTCCAAATTTATAAATAAAGACTTTTTTTTAGACTATAACGCTTAAATACCATAAACCACATTACTCGGAAAATCGTTGTTGTCACCTTTTTTTCCTGCGGCTCTGATCTCTTTGACCTTTTGCTAGAAATACAATACTCTTAAGTTTTATAATAGCTTCTAATTCTAGAAATCACCAGAGGAATAATGGTTTTAATTTTATTTGGAAAAGAAAAAGGAAAGAAAAGCTCCAATCATAATTAATTTAGTTAAAAACTAGGTGACAAAAAATAATATGGTCTTGAGCCGGCTTAGAAAAGGATAAGTTTAAACTTTTCTAATTGTATTATTATTATTATTATTATTATTATTATTGTGGTTATTATGTGGTGTTGTCTGTCGTCGTCGTCATCATCATCATCATCATCATCATCATCATCATCATTACACAGAGTATTATCAAAGATTCTCTTCGAGCAAAACCTATGGTGTTACCTGAGGTCTGAGTGAAAGCAAGTCTCCGCATATTTTTAGTACTCTTTACCTCGTTCAATAACATTTGCAAATTAATTTCCGTTATCGCAACAGCCGTGTTTGTGTGCTTTTAATAAGCTCTCTGTGCTTGTAAATGCCGTTCACGTTGGCTGTCTCTCTGTACATAAATCCAAGCGAAAAGATCCGATGCTAATAACAATGAATTTCGTATTCCACGTTTGCAAAGTCATTGTCATTATTTTATTTCTCTAATTTGTATCAATTAATTTCAAATTGATAACAATTTGTATTCTTACATTATTTCTACGATATGAATCGATTGGTTTGATGAATCTGTTCGTGGAATGGAACGCAAACCTTTCTGTATATCTTTCTGGCCATGTGTTTACTTGTGTGTGTTGTGGTTAAGAAATATAAAGCACAAATATTTTAAAAGAAACAACCCTTCCCTATCATCATATTGAGTTGTAATGTTTCGTGCGAAACAGCCATCTAAAAAACAGTATATTTTATTGTTTTTTTGCGAGGATTCACCCAGCATTAAAGACATATTCAGAAACAATATTTGTCTGATCCGATGCAAATCTCTGCGACCGTAACCAATCGCTACATCTATTTGATTACACTCGCTTTTAGAGAACGGACGATCGCTTTAGAGATGCGGAAACCAGACTCTACCATTATTTGTCAAAAGGCAAAAAAGAAAACTCAAATTTAAGAATAACATATAGGATACACTAGACGCTAACAATTAATAATTAGGCACATTTAACGTTCAAAGAGGAACTACCGCCAAAGTTCAATAGACACGCTATTGAGTTGTCACATCTGAAAGTGTGCAAATCAAATCTTCTGTTATATAAAAGGAACTATGTGTGTGTATTGTTTCCTATGTGCTCGGAAACGGATGAACCGATTTTTTAAAAACTTCATATGAAGGTACTTGATGCGTCTGGGAGTGTTCTTACGTAGGTTTTGTATTGGAATGCATCAGATAAATATCGAAAATCGATAATCGAACAAATCAGATTAAAGAAGGAAATCCGAATTTGACGCAAAATTAACACTTTTATACAACCTAACATCACCAGTGCATTGGAGAAATTTTTATCATCGCACAAGTAGAAAAAACAAGTCGATAAAATCAACTGTTCACTCTTTCATAAGACAAGGGTGCATTCGAAATGAATGTTTCTGTTTAGAGTCCAACTGGACCATGATACTTGACTTTTGCATCTTAAACTTTAATGAAGCAATTATTTACAGATAATTTTATAAAATCAATAGTAGATTCTCAACAGTGTAGTGTAAACTACAATGTATTGTGGACTAAGTCACTGATGGGAGGCATGTGAAGCTTATCCTAGTATACCGCGAGGGTTGGTCCCTAACTAGACCAGGCAATCAATCTATTTGATAAAAAATTGGCGATTTCACCGACAACAAAAGCATAGGAGTGTGGAATATTTGTTGATCCTTATTCATCCCGGACAACGTTGAGCCTCCTTGCTAGTACATTATAACATTAAATGAATTGGCTACGGAAAAATGTTATTAAAATAAATAAGCAATAGAACGCACTAACAAAAAAAATCGTCTAATCTATTTGCCTCCTCTAGGTAATTTGCTAATATGAGGAAAATGGGATCTCCGTGTTGGAACAAAAATTGCATCCGTCTAGGAAAGAAATTGTGGCCTGTAGTAGCAGAACAGGTACTACTCCTTGCAGTTTTTATTTGCAGAAATATATTTTTAAAAGTGTGTATATATATATATATATATTTATTTACCAGTGGTAAAAATATATATATATATATATATATATATATATATATATATATATATATATATATATACTACAACTAATTTGGCATAAGGTCATATTAAAATTTGATATAAACTCTATGTCGTTAATCATCCTTTACCACAAATAATAAATTCAATATGAATCCTACTATTAAGTCCCATAGCAAAAATGTGTTCTTAATTGCTTGTTTGTTTGACTAAAATTAAATAAACGAAATAACGCGCTTTTCTTGTAAATCCAAATAAAGTGTAGAGTTGGTATCTGTTGGGAATTTTTCTAAGGTGAAAATTAAAACGAAACTACATTCACAAATCGATATTAATACCGAGCAATTATTTTTTAAGCATAATATTTGTGGAATTATGAGTTATGCGGCATAATCACGCTGACACACCGGCCCCTATTAGATCACGGAAGTTAAGTATTGTTCAACCTGTTCAGTACTAAAATGGGTGACCATTTGACAATAGCAGGTGTTGTAAGTACTTTCTGCGTATCTTGGCATTGCTTCCAGGCTTTCTAGATTTTTCCTTACCACTAGAATTCAGCAGTCCCTATTCAGGAGATGTGTGTTGTGAATGCGCAACCCACGTTTAACAATTTCACGCGAAGGTCCCCTTACAAGGGGTATCCATTGTCGCGCGAGAGAGAACGGAAACCATTCTTTCACATGTTATATGAGAAAATAAAATGTATCCTGCTGGTCCACCCGTTGAACCTGAGTTAAATTGTTGAAATCATGGACAAATAAGTTTAGGAAGACAATCAAATGTGAAAAAGACAAAATAAAAAGTTAGTCTCTTTCTGCTCGCTTTGTAACTCTCGTTTTAGCTTTCCTTTTTATTGCTTTTCAATTATAAAGTAGTAAAATTGTCTGTTGTGATATTCTCTTTTATTAGTACTGGACTATTTCAAAAGTATTTTTTCTATTATATTACTTTTGACTGTTTATAAAAACGGGGCATGTCTTATCACTTAATTTGTTTAATTTTAATCAGTATATACATTATTGTTTTAATTGTCTTATTGTTTGTTATTGTTAGTTTAATTACGTTTAAACAATTGTTAAATTATTTATTCTTGTGATAAAAATCTATTTATTTGTGCATACTCTGCTGTCTTGAATCGGTTTCGATACAATTTCGAGAAGATCTTGTTTCATGTAGATTGACAATTTCTAATTAATGGATGCTTTAAATATATCTAAAGATGTGCATTGGAATTAACAGCAATCATGTTTTCAAGGATCCGTTTCCTATAGTGTTTTAATTTCATTTATGTTGGGTCGATTAATTGCCATCGGAAAATCGGAAGTTTTGGGGGTATCGAAATCCGAAATAAAAGGTTGTACGTATTTTCCAATATAAAAAACGATTATTTAATTGTTTTTGCTTGTTTGTTGTTTATGTTTGTCATTAGTGTATTGTATTAGTGTTGGGACGATTCATCGCAATCTGAAATGGGTAAAATCGAAACTTTTGGGGGCATCGGAATCGAAAAGGAATTGTGCCTTATTTCCGCTGCCAACAACGAGTATTTTGATTGTTTTTGTTTGTTTTTTGTTTGTTTTTTTAATTTTAATTTAATTTCATAGTGGCGGTACTAATGATAATATTTTTATGCATAACTTTGTGGGTATCGCATAAACAAAATCAATTTAAAATTTAAAAAAACATTATGTGATTTCACTGAAATATTTCGACTAATGTATATTTTTAATAAGCATATTTCATATATCGCCAAAAATATTACAAAAAATAAACAAAAAATAGCAATTGCTACATTTTTATGATTTTATGTAATAATGACTATTTATATAACTTCGAATTAATACTTTTTCTTGTCTTTTTTTGTTATTTTCATAACGTTTCGGCCGGTGAATCCCCATCATTCTTCAGGTGCATATGTTTGCATTGGGTTACCTTTATAACGAATTCTAACTTAATCCATTCTTTTAATTCACGAGGGAAGATTGCTCGCGTGGATAAATTAAAGGTTGGATTTGATGTTCTCTATAATTTCACAAGATCGACATAAATAATATATCCTCGTTTCAAGAACACATTACAGATACTTTCTTTTTTAAAATAACAGTAATCATATTATCTAAATTACTATTAATATGCAAGTGCACACAGTCTGTTAAAAATGAGGAACGAAATTATACTCCACCAGCGTTCTCACTCTTCATACTACATAATGTCTAAATCGGTGAAGTGTAACAAGATGTAAGAAAGTGAAAGAACGTCTCACACTGGAAAGTTAAAAAGAGATGTACGATTTGTCAGTCGTTTTTTTTTACTCCTTGGCAATTGTTATCACATTCGATATGTTGCTTGAGTGTGTCTGTGTTCTGTGTCAAAAAGGTTGTTTTTCACTCTCCCTTGTTGAATTGTTTCGTTTGTTTATATGATGTGTCTATATGTTCAGAATGCACACGTTTGCATAGTTCTCAATGTACTCTCTTCTCACACAGTCGATCAAGTAAATATACTGAAATAGACTAGTGTGAGAATTTTTCGTGAGTAATAAACAACAATAATAAAAAACAAAAATAATAAAAACAGCAACAATAATAAAAACAACAACAATAATAAAAACAACAACAATAATAAAAACAGCAACAATAATAAAAACAACAACAATAATAAAAACAGCAACAATAATAAAAACAGCAACAATAATAAAAACAGCAACAATAATAAAAACAACAACAATAATAAAAACAGCAACAATAATAAAAACAGCAACAATAATAAAAACAACAACAATAATAAAAACAGCAACAATAATAAAAACAGCAACAATAATAAAAACAGCAACAATAATAAAAACAGCAACAATAATAAAAACAACAACAATAATAAAAACAGCAACAATAATAAAAACAGCAACAATAATAAAAACAGCAACAATAATAAAAACAGCAACAATAATAAAATCAGCAACAATAATAAAAACAGCAACAATAATAAAAACAGCAACAATAATAAAAACAACAACAATAATAAAAACAGCAACAGCAATAAAAACAACAATAACAATAATAAAAACAACAATAATGATAAAAACAGCAACAATAATAAAAAACAACAACAATGATAAAAACAACAACAATAATAAAAACAACAACAATAATAAACAGATTAATAATGACAGTAATAATAATGATAGTAATAATAATAATAATAATAATAGTAATAATAACAATAATGAACATTATAATAGTGACAACAACAATTACCATTATAATAATGATTTAAAGTTGAATATATAAATAGTAAGTATCGTAGCTACATATATGAAAGACATACAGTCTAATGAACACAAGAAGTAGTAACCGTGGAAATAGGAGCACTAGAACTAGTCCAAATGAAACTGCAGAATTGTAGGACATGTGGACTGATAGAAACCAGATGACAACTGTAATGCTGAGAATGAAAAAAAAATTAAAGGCGTTATGTTACTCCAGTACAACCAACTACGTTCATTGAGTGCGAAATTGGACTATTACTTGGACTTATTAACAACACCAACAATACTAATAATATATTAAAAAATTAGGTTCATAGAAGACAGAACATTGCCAAGTTCTCACAGATAAACTCAAGCGAAACAACTTAAGATATAATCGTGGAACGAGCTCTCCGTTTTCACTTTATTGGTTCAATACATGGTTTTATATGTTACTATCATCAATAAATTATTCTTATCTCTCAAAAAAGGTTACATTTCTTTTTAATGTTGTCTAGCCAGAGAATAGCATATCAGACATGTGTGCGAAGTATGATATGGGAAACTTGTTGCATGCACAGCACTGATATCAAAATGATCTATAATGATTAGATCATATCTGATGGCATCAGAAGACGTCTCGAGCTGAACAGCATGGAAGCAAGTTTTAAAACGGAGGACATCGTTAATTTGAACAAAGAAAGTAAATGTGTCCGGATCAATATATGTACAACAGTTGAGATAATATGGTCAGTTAACAGAGTAAAAACAACAAAAATAAAAGTGGTAATTGGAGATGAAAGTGAAATACAAGAAGTCTTGGCCATAAACTAGATTATGAGTAGAAGTGAAGGTCTATAAGCGTTACACATAACATATGCTAGCATGTAAAATAACATTAAGAGAATATGATGATATAACTTTTTTGTAGGATAAAATATCTATATTTCCTTGTTCCATCATATATATATATATATATATATGCACACATATATATATGCATATGTGTTTGAATATATTAGTGCTTATATATGTTTACATTATATGCATCTATATTATCTTTATAATATGTATCTGTATTATACGTATGTAATATTATGTCTTAGATAATATTTATATATACAATATATATGAGTTTGTGTGTGTATATATATATATATATGTATATTATAGATAATACTTATACATATTATGTCTCCAATGTATATATACATATATATATATATATATATATATATATATATATATATTATATTCTATATAATTGCACATGAATGAAAGAGAATAGACTGCCATTCAGTATCAATTTATTTTCAACAACACTAAAAAAGGAAAAACTTATTCACTACGTAACAAATATTTTACATAAACCTATCATTAGACTGACAACAAACACGTTTCTTTTTCATTTCAATATATATTAAGACTAAACTCTAGTTTTGTGCCAAGTAATGTTTCGCTCCATTTTAATATATATATTCAAACACATATTCACTAATATATTCAAACACATATGCGTATATATATATATATATGATGGAAAAAGGAAATACTGATATTTTATCCTACAAAAAAATATATATTGGATTGGGAAATATACACATACTTTATACCCTAGATTCAATAAACAATTCGTGATTTAAAGCATTGACATAATCCTCAATAACAGCTCCTTCCAATTCAATAATAACAACTACACCCAAATACTAGGCACAGCAATGGGTACTAAAATGGCACCGACATATGCCACCCTTACACTCGCTTTCCTAGAAGAGACCCTTTATGAAAGGATAGAGAAAAAATACGGGCACAATATAAAAGCACTCTTCATAAAATCTTAGAAAAGATACCTAGACGACTGCTTTATCCCCTGGAGGACCACATGGGGGGATATAAGAGAACTCCACACTTTGCTACAAAATCTACACATAAATATAAACTTCACACTAGAACAAAGCCCCACAGAACTACCTTTCCTAGACATCCTAGTAACAATCAAGAACAACATCATAATTAGACATCTACCACAAACTCACAGACATTCAACAATACCTCCACTTCAAGAGCCACCATCCTAAAAACTGTCTAAAATCAATACCCTACTCCCTAGCACGTAGAGTCTGCACCATAGTAAGAGACAGATGCCTCCGTTCGACTAGACTGAATGAACTGCAAATAACCCCGCGTAAAAAAGGATATCCACTACCAATAATACAGAAAGGTATTGAACTGGCTGAAAAAATGCCAATAGACCAACTGAGAATCCCAAAAGAACATAACAAAGAACACATTTTAGCATACGTCTCCACACGCAACACAAACAACCCAGAACTATTTACACAGATAACAAAAAACCTTATCCTTCTCAATCAGAACGACAAACTAAACAACATACTTAAAACAACAAAAATAATAAAAAGCAAACACCAACCCAAAAACTTAAAAACATCCTAACTTCCTCAAAACTCGTTCGACACACTACAAATGGGTTAATAAATGCAACAAACCGCGATGTGGAGTATGTGACATGATAATAGAAGGAAACACATACACATTCAAAAACCCAACACAAACATTCAAAATAAAAAAGGATCTAAATTGCACCTCCAGAAATGTAGTATATGCACCAAGATGCTCAGCATGCAACAAATCCTACATAGGCGCCACCAAAAATTTCAGCAATAGAGTGGCCTTACATAAGAGCAACATCAAAATTGCAGATAACAGACACCTCTATGTTTCAAAACACGTACACACATGCAGTGGAAATAGCTTCAAAATAATGCCAATCTTCCAAACAGACAGTTATTTTTATTTACTTACCCAGGAAAAAACTTCATAACAAGATTCGCTCCCGAACTAAACAGAGCCTAATATCAACACACAAAAACATGAAATGCAAGGCACACTCGCATGCACATACATATACATATACACACCCACACATAAATCAGAACCGACACATTAAAACACACAGGCGCGCGCATACAACCACACACATACATAACACCCCTGTCTCTAATAGAACACATTGAACAATACCAACCCTACTTAACCTCGAAACCAACAACACTAGGAAACACCTAGAACCATAGTGTAATACATCACCTCGCTCCCGCCTCAGTCAGTGGAGGAGAAATCTGTCATGACTGAAACAACTATCATCCCTTCTATCATCCCTCCTCCTATACCTATGCCCCTCCAAGTGGCCTCTCTCCTCTAGGGAAAGATCTTCCCCACACTAGGAACCGATCCTGGATCTGGCCATACCCACATGGGGAGACAAATAGAAACATTAAAAAATCCCCTATATATATTTATAAATACACCTCTTTATCTAAACAAACATAATATAATGAATACCCGAACAGTCTAACATTGAAACGATAAATCACAATACTAAAATCTAAGAATCCAAAAAATGAATATCAAAATTGAATGAAAACACACCTACCTTTATTTCAGAGGAGCTGCCCCCTCCTCACACATGCACATTAGTAACGACCTTGGCTCACGGTTACCTTCCTAGGGAAGCAAATAAATTCATAATACTATAAAACAGTACACACATTCTTCAAACCAATAAAAGAAAACACACACACATCCTTCCCTATGCACCAAGTTGACCAAGTACCAATGGGCCCCTCTCCTCAACCCAAGTAAGAGTAAAAAAAGGAAAAAAATGAGAAAATACAAAGACAGATAAAGAAAACACAAGCAGAGAGAGAGAGAGAGAGAGAGAGAGAGAGAGAGAGAGAGAGAGAAATAAGACATCAGTGACCACAACCCAATAAAACAAAAATTAAACATACGAATGAAAATAGATTCTCTTACACGTTTCCACCTCTCGGAAACATTTCAAATGAACTACGAAAATGTTCTTTTACATCTTTAACACATCTTGAATATATTCTAAGCATTTTAAATAATTTCTGAAGAGGGCGCTTCACAGAACGTCAGAAACGCGTTAAAAACGATTTCAATGATTTAAAAACATTATTACAATGATCTAAACATAATTTTCAATGAAAAACCAAGACACGGAATAATAAAATAATGTTAAAAAAATACACATTGTTGGTGACCACCCCCTTTATATGTGTGTGTGTGTGTGTGTGTGCATACATGCGTAAAATAAAGCTGAACGTTTGTGTGTCTGTACACGAATAGGTTCCTGCATGATAGACTATTATAGCAAACTGAGCACATACAATGATAGAAGAGGTATCGATGATCAAAACAGGGTATGTTTTACTTTGAACAGTGCTGGTTTATTAAAATTGTGGGGGCTGCATACGCGACTTGACCCCAAATCTGGAAATTAAAAAAAAATTTTTTAGAAGGGGTTTGGATTAGGATGCGAATAAAAATACTTTCATAATTATGTTTCAGCTTGAGCAGGGATGGTATAATAAAATTGTGGGTTATGTGTTTGCGTCTAGCTTCCATGAAATGGAAATATGCTACGTATATATGAAATCGTATTTAGTGTGATAATCTGCGGGAATTTAACATGAACACCTCAGTGTATCTGTGTAGTTTACTTGGCATAGACAAATTTTATTATTGTTATAAAATGAGAGAAGTGTGTGTGTGTGTGTGTGTGTGTGTGTGTGTGTGTGTGTGTGTGTGTGAGAAAGAGAAAGAGAGAGCTCGTAGTCCTCCGAGCTAAATTGATGTGACAAGAGTAGACACCATTAAATATAAAAGCATTTCTTCTATATCTTTTTCTTTTGATAGGTCGTATGTGTCAAGTTATTCCCACGCATAAATTGACACCTACTTTGTAATTTCCACGCACAAACGTGTAGCTTGATCGGCAGCGAGAGTAAATTCTATATTGACTAGAAGGCCTTGGAGTCTCATTCTTAAGCAGTAGACAAGAGGCGAACGGCTACCAAAAGAAGCTTCTCTGTAAACAACACGTTTTGAAATTGGAGGTTTTCCCTTTCTTTTGTTGGATGATCGCAAACATTTATATGCGTTTATCTGTGACATCCTGTGTGGATTCTTTCAAAAGACGATTTGTTTACATGTATTATTTCTCTAAAGAGAAGGATAGGAATATATATATATATATATATATATATATATATATATATATATATAAGTGAACGTGTCTGTATATTTTCCTACGTTATTTTTAAGTGCACAGACTCGAAATTTGATATAGATGGTACTGAGATTTGGGAAAATCGATGTGGTCCGTTTTTGGCCAGAAATTCTGCTGTTAAGGGGTCAAAGTTTAACGATTTCACTTTTGAGAACTCTACCAAACTCCTCCGACAATTTTTGGGTCCAAACACTTGAAATTTTAGAAATAGGTTCCTTGGATATGGATCTAACTTAATAATTCGATTTGAGCCCCAAACAAATAATTTTAAGGTGTCATAATAGGGGTCAAATTTTTAAAAAATTGACCGTGTTTTTTTTTTTGTTGTTTTTTGCTCAACATACACCTCCAAACATCCAGGCAACGCCGGGCACCCATGCTAGTAATATATATATATATACATATATATATATATATATATATATATATATAGAACGTGTCTGTGTACATTTCCCTGCACAGTACCTCTGTCAATTTTCAGTCTACAGACTCGAAATTTGATATACAGGGTAGTGATATTTGGGAAAATCTTTGTAATCCTTTTTCGGCCAGAAATTTGGCTGTTAAGGAGTCAAAGTTCAATGATTTGACCTTTGAGAACTCTACCCAACTCCACCGCAAATTTTGGGTATACACAATTTAAATTTTAGATATAGATTCCTTGGACATGGATCTAACTTAATAACTTGATTTGAGCCCAAAACAATAAATGTTAAGGGGTCATAATAGGGGCCTACAAAATTACTCAGACAATTTCTGGTCTAAACATTAGCAATTTTAAATAGAGGGTATTCAGAGATAAGGCAAGCTTTTTAATCGGTTTGGGTCGAAAATTTGAGCTACCAACATATAAATGCATATACGTATGTATGTTTGCATGTCTGCCTAAAACTTTCGACTGAGGCGACGAATTTTCACGAGATCAGTAGCGTTTTGAAGCTCGACCCTTCAGACGACAAATACCGAAATATTGGCTACAAACATTAATTTTTCACCTTCAACTGGCCACTTTTCTACAAGGAGGGGTCGCCTTTGTTCACCGATATTTGTTAAAGCCATCCCCTCTTTTCGATTGTCTAGCCTTAATTTAAACTTACGTCATTTCCGGTTTGGCGGTGGTCGTTACAGAAAAGACGTCAGGTTTTCCCCCGCTCCTTTCCTCGTTCGCAGTACGGGTTCGAGGCTGTCTTCCTAATTACACTCACAACACCAGGACAACGCCGGGCTGAAATGCTAGTATATATATATATATATATATATATATATATATATATATATATATAGAGAGAGAGAGAGAGAGAGATTCAGCCCTCTGATGAGTTGTAGACAACGAAACAATTGTCAGTGGGTAATTATATTTTAAAAACAATATATAAGCTGCTCTCTATATGGAGGTACCGAATTTAGGTAAAAATGCACTACGTAAATAATTGAATTCATTCAAAATGTATCACAAAAAAAATAACATATATATATATATATATATATATATATATATATATATATATATATACGCTCCTGCAGCCCACACGACTATCCGACCATGTCCAAGCATTACATGATTATATCTCCGACCTAGGGATGGTGTACACCATTTTACACAGTTAAGGTCAAAGACCGGGTGTCTTTGCTAGTGTGTATGTGTACGCGTGTGTGTCGATTCAGATGGATCGATTTTTATCAAATTTTACACAAATGTACTTTATCTATTTGGCAGTGTTACGTGGATAGAAATTTATTCGATAAGTATAGATCATCGAAAAAAATAGACGAAAGGTGAAAACAGACGGGTTTGACCAAAGTTAACACCGTACACGGCCTAACATCATAAGTGCCTTCGAGATGTTTTATTACTATACCAGTAGAAAGGCTTTTCATATAAAATCAACAAGTTCTTTCATATAGTAGTGGTACTTCGAAATGAATGCTTTTGTTTAGAGCATAACTGAACAATATTTTATTTTTCATCGTAAGCTTAAATTCAAAATATTATATATAAAAATAATTTTATATAATAAACATTAGTTGTCATATATATAAAATGGGTTAAGAAATTCCAACGAAAGAAAGATGTATATTTAAATAAGGGGGTGGTCACCAAAAATGTGTATGTTTTAACATTATTTTATTATTTCGTATCTTGGATTTCCATTGAGAATTATGTTTAGATCATTATAATAATGTTTTTAAATCATTGAAATCGTTTTTCTGAAGAGGACGCTCCACAGAACGTCTGAAACGCGTTGAAAACGATTTCTAATGATTAAAAAAAACGGTTTCAATGGTTTAAAAACATTTTTACAATGATCTAATCATAATTCTCAATGAAAAACCAAGACACGGAATAATAAAATAATGTTAAAACATACACATTTTTGGTGACCAACCCCTTATTTAAATATATATATCCTTTTGGGGCAACTTATAATTTCCACATCTCAGCGAATATTGATCAGAATTTAACAAATAGAAAGCTCGTTGGAAGGGAAGTGACTTATCTTTTATAGTAGGCTATGTGATACTTGCTCTTAAATTCGTACATTACGGGGATCATTCCTCATCCAGATCCTCATTTTTGACACTTTTTAGAGCCATAAAATGTTTTAATCATAGTCATTTATGTTTTTAGTTTTGCATATGAATTAAAATGTATCTGATGTTTCCAAAAAAACCTCTGGCCTTGATGGTGAGGAGATTCAAACTTGCTGCTATGGTTTAAGATATGAAATAACAGCAAGGAGAGTTATATCTGATATCTTATATCTCCCCTCTTTGGTTTTTATACATAAAGTAAATTTCAGTGTATAAAATTATTTGATACTGGGGATATTCATAATCATAGCGGTTCTGGATATGATCTTAAACTATATTCAATGGTGAGGCCCCAGCTTGCGGGCGTTGGGGAGTGCGGAGCTACCCCTGAATTTCCGTTGCTCCCAAGTCCACTCTGACCCGGAGTTGTAGTACCTGCTAGGGTCCCAACTATGGGTTAAATAGAAACTGACTTTTAAAAAAATAAATAAATATATTCTATTAAAAAATGTTTCTTAAAAATAATTGGATTAGGCTGAAAAGGGTTGATATGCCATAAAACAAAAACAACCCACAATCATACGCTATTTCCCCAAAACGAAATGCATATATATATATATATATATATATGTATATATATATATATATATATATATATATGTGTGTGTGTGTGTTTGTGATTTCAATTTCTTTCTTCATACGTATTTACTCCCATTGAGTTATCTTGCTATAAAATACTACTAGTTAGCACAAAAATAAATGTGTTAGAGGCTAGTGGTAGTTATATATATATATATATATATATATATTAGATAGATATATAGATAGATGTCATTTGTTTGTTTTTGCGATACGTTTTGAATGAATTCAATTATTTACGAAAGTGCTTTTTTACCCAATGCGAGTTGGGAATAATTTTCCTTTTTGCCAATTTATTACCCCCATATGTGGAGCGGCATATATATTGTTTTTAAGATATAATTACCAACTGACACGTGTTTCGTCGTCTATGCCTCATCAGAGTGGCTTAATCTAGCGAGATTCGAAATCGGGACCCAAGGTTAAGGAGTCCAAACCCTTACTGCTCGTCCATCTCGCAGGACTGTTTGGATATATTGCGATATATATATATATATATATATATATATATATATATATGTGTATATATGTATGTATGTAGTGTATGCGTTTATGATTACGTATATATATATATATATATATATATGTATATGAGATAACGCATACGTGTCTGCAAGGAAAAAAATATAAAAGTGGCTGACTATTATAATCCATGACTTCGTCTTATCGAAATGATTTATTTCTACCATTATGTTGACCTTTTGCCATCTGCGAAAATTGGGTTTACGGTTAAAATAATTACTAGCTGTAAGAGGCCATACTTCCAGATACGATATCTCTCATCGTACCATAGGAGGGCGAAAGGCCAGTCAATGTTTCTCGTAGCTTTCCTAAGATGTCGATAAGTTAGACTAATCCACATTAACACCATTCTGTCATTTTGATGTGATTATGTGCCTGTATGACCTGTGAATTCTTAATTAATTTTCTTATTTCACTTATATGTATAATATAATTGCTAACAATTATTTCTCCCGTTTAGAATATATATAACTAAATACATTTTATAAAAGACGTAAGAAAAGTAAGTTATTTAAATATCGTTAAGCCATTAAAATTGTTTAACAGTTTATAAACAACCTTAATGTTTTATTGCAAAGTTTTGTTATATATATATGTAAAGTCACTTTGTGTGTGTGTGTGCGTAAGAGGTCATTTCTTATAGGTTTCGAAATGCATAACCCCATCTATTTTTGAAAATTTAGCACGAATCCAAGTTATATTTCTGGCCGTGTTTTTGTACAGAAATTAATGCGATAAGTATCGAAAATAGATCTAATAATCGTAGTAATAAATAGCGTTTCTGTCAAAAACGAATGTTTACTGGGAAATAGTGCACGTTACAAGGGAGATAGTAAAATTTCAGCAAATCATCTCTTCTTTAACAAACATATATTGTAAGCCGTAGATAAAGATAGTTGTCGTTGTAGAGCATTCGACTATAGATCGAATGACCTTTTATTTTATTTCATTTTTTTCTTATTTATAAGTTTAAATTACAGTAAAACAGCTACTATTTTAAATCGCCGCAAATCATTTCTTAATTTGTGTTTTAATTTATAAATTACATTAGTAATCAATGGTGACTTATCCGGGTCACTCATCGCAAAGGTCATGTGACAAAAACACAAAGGAAATAGCTAAAATTTCTAATTTCTTCGAAAACTATTTTCTATCATAATTATTTCCTACCGGATCGTTTTTCGTAAGTTTTGAGTATTTTCATTATTGCTACATTGCAATAAAGTAGATACTCTTGGTTCCACTTGAAAACCAATATTTCGATTTCCGAATTTCGTTACAAGAAGGAAGAAGCACCAAAATCTTGATGAATATTCTCATTAAATATATTTGAAAGCAATATATTTTCTCAAAAAACAAGTTTGCCAACCTATTTCCTTTTTTAAAACTCATCCTACATCATTATTGCATTTTTTCTTTCTTTCTTCCTTCTGAATTATAATCGATCTCCCACTTACTTTGTTACTTTATACTTTTAACAGGTTCCTTTTGAATTTTTCCATCGAGTTATTATTGAAAAACACAATACCTTCATACAAAATGAAAATCGGCTACTTTTTTTTTTTTTTAATTTTTGAGATTTTTCAGTGTATACGAACTTACGTGTCTACAGTAAAAGAATAGCTCATGTTTTCTCCTCTGTCAACCGTAGGAAGTACGGGCAGCGAACGTGCATTAAATGATATAAAAGGATATGCCATTTACTTTAAGACATTGAACTTCACAATTGGCTTGTCGTTTGCAATAACCATTAACAAAACTCAGAAACAATTTTGACGTTTGTGACTTACTCTTATTTCTTCTCACATGGACAAATATATGTTAAGTGTTCTACAGTCGCCCAATACGACAATCTCTACATCTGTTAGGAAAATAGAACACCACAGAATATTATCCACAAGTATTGGGAACATAAAAATAAGAAACATGCATTTTTTTTTGTCTTCCATTTAAACAAACTGAACCAGATAAATGCGTGGTCGGGTATAACTAATATATATATATATATATATATATATATATATATATATATATATATATATATATATATATATATATATAGTGATGATCATATTTATTGGCACGGTAAAATAAAAGTTAAATTTTGTCTAATAAATTCTAAAAAAGGGATTAAATTAAAGAAAATAACAAAGTATATTATGTATTTTTAACTGGCCTTTCCGATGCAGCAATCGGATTTTAGAAAAAATAAATAACAAAGGAACAACAAACATAATTGCAAAAAATCCTTGTTCAAAATTATTGGCACGATTTATTTAATAATCAATTGTATAGCCTTTGGCCTTGATTACCTTCCTCGGTCGCTTTTCATAGTTTACAACCAAGTTGTTGCACTCTTCAGTAGTAATTTTAGCCCACTCTTCCTGACAATAATCCTCCAATTGAATAAGATTCTTAGGCTTCCTTTGCATTACCCTCAATTTTAATGTTCTCCATAAATTTTCAATTGGATTAAGGTCTGGGCTTTGTGATGGCCACTCCAAAACATTAATATGATTGTCCTCAAGCCATTTCTTAGTCAGTTTAGCCGAATGCTTTGGGTCATTATCTTGCATGAACCACCAACGACGACCAAGTGAGAGCTCTTTAGCAGAGTCTTTCAGGTTTTCATCCAATATTTTAACATAATCTTCCTTTTTTATGCTACCTGTGACCTTAACAAGTCGCCCTGGTCCAGAGGCAGCAAAGGATCCCCAAAACATCAAACTGCCTCCACCGTGCTTCACTGTGGGTATGGTGTTCTTAGGCAGGAAAGCTTCGCCAGATTTTCTGTAAATATAAGACACTTTATTATGGCCAAATAACTCTATTTTCGTTTCGTCAGTCCATAGAACACGTTTCCAGAATGCAACATATTTATCAATATGACGTTTTGCAAAGGCTAGCCTTGCTTTCAGGTGCATAGGCTTCAATAAGGGAGTCTTTCTCGGACGACATGCTTTTAAACCAGCTCTCTTCAAAACTCTACCAACTGTATGTCGAGATACATTCACTCCAGAGGTGCTCTGTTCATCAACAATCTCTCCAACAGAGATCCTTGGGTTTTGTTTTACTTGTCGAACAATTTTCCGTTCATCTCTTGGGGAAAGAATCCTTTTTCTCCCTCTACCCTCTAAACGCATAACGTGGCCTTGCGATTTGAACTTGTTTATTATGGCTCAAACAGTGGATTTGGGAAGGTTTAGCTTCTTTAAAATCTTATCATAGCCCTCCCCATTGGTATGGCATGCTACAACAAGCTTCCTGACGTCTTCGCTGTGTTCCTTAGTTTTAACCATGGCGATTGAAAATTATAATTTAGTCACTTATAATAGTTTAAATAAATCGCTATCTAAAAATTATCTGAAAAAAATTATTCACTGAATTAGCGTTAAACAAGCATAATATGGCTATAAAAAAGTTCAGAAAGCACGTAAACCGGAAATTGATTGATATTATACTGATACTAAAAGAAAAACAAAGCCGTGCCAATAATTTTGAACGAGGGTTTTTTGCAACTATGTTTGTTGTTCCTTTGTTATTTATTTTTTCTAAAATCCGATTGCTGCATCGGAAAGGCCAGTTAAAAATACATAATATACTTTGTTATTTTCTTTAATTTAATCCCTTTTTTAGAATGTATTAGACAAAATTTAACTTTTATTTTACCGTGCCAATAAATATGATCATCACTGTATATGATGTTCGTCCATCGTTGTCAACGAAGAAAACGAACATCAATGATTTATAGTCGATTAGGTTTCGTGGACCCGCATGTGTCTTCCCAGACCAATGCGGGCTTGAAAATATCATATATATGGGTGCAGATATGTATATATTATTGCATATATATATATATATATATATATATATATATATATATATATATTGGAGAGGGGGGAGAAGTGCAGATGTTTATTTATGTCTATATGTCTCTCTCTCTATGTGTGTGTATATGTACATATATATATATATATGTTTGCATGTATATACATATATAATTATATGTAATATATACTAAGTTATAAGATGTATATGGCGATTAAGCTACACTGAATATTCCGCGTTTCATCCACTCTAGGATTCTTCAGGCTTATGCGCGAAGTCTGTGGTTTGTTTGTTCTTTGTGGTGGTTACAATAGAAGATGCGCATATAAAAACGACAAACAACCAAAGAATTCGCGCATAAGCCTGAAGAATCCTAGAGTGGATGAAACGCGGAATATTCAGTGTAGCTTAATCGCCATATACATTTTATAACTTACTAACTAGCTCTACCTACGTATTGAACACTTTTGAAGTAAATACTTAAAGTTTACGCATAAATCTATACTTCCGTATATTAATTTTATGTGAGTAAATTACGTAGTTATATAACAAAACCTTGTAAATAGAAACATAAAGGTTTATTTTTAGACTGTTAAAAATGGCCAACTCTATTTAAATACATTTTCTATCCTTTTTTTAATATAAAATGCATTCAACAGCGTTCGTTCGCACGCTAACTCAAATCTATTTGAGTTTTTCGGGGTTTTTTTAAAACTTATATTAATGGTAATAACCGTTATTGGGCTATTAAACTCTTTTTCTCCAATGATGTCCAGTAAAAATAAACGATGTCTTAGGAGTTTATGAATACTAGTCTCTTATATTTTTGCCTAGTCTTTCTCCTCGACCCCGCATTGTTACATCTTTCTATCCCTTTCCCTCTTTATTTCTTGTATTATAAAACTAAGACTGGAAGTGAAATGTTCGGATTGCGTAGCACTTTCTCTATCATAATGGTGAGTGAAGTCTAGTCGATTTCTAAATCTGCTTCAGAGGTGCAATAGGTTTCGTTTTCATTCTATGAAGAGCGCTTGTGGCCGTTTAATTATCGTAAACAATTTCGTATTTTCTTACGCGTTTATTTTACGCCAGTGTAAACGTTTCTGTAAGTATATCTAATATTGTAACGCAGTAAGTAGTGAAAACGATTCATTATCGATTTAGTAACAATACTATCAGACAGGATCCCCTGCTCTTCAGTTTTTTATATATAAAAATTGATAATTTATTTTGTTTTGATAACTTAGGCGACTGTTCTCAAATTCTTCTCCGAAATAAATTTTCTTCAGTTTTCGCTTTTGAAGCTGGAACCAAATAATTATAGCAGAGAATCGTTCAGTTTAAGTTTGGTAATCATACATGTTTTGAATTGCGTCGGTTCGAAATCCCGAACGGGTCCTCGAGTTTAAAATAAATATTCTCAATTAGAACAAATTATTGTTCGAAGATGTACACCTAAAGAAAGTCGAAGATCTGCTGAAACACTTAATCATAATAATCAAATTGAAAATAGTACCTGAATTCTTTTTTTTTTACATAGGTATCCTCACTTATAAAGGCCAAGAGGCCACTCGAGAATAAGAGTTAAAGAGTGTACAGTAGAAATTGGAAATATAGTAATCGTTAGTAATGGAAATTCGGTAAATTGTAAACATATGGAACGGCTCATCAAAAACTTGTTTAGGTTAGACTTGAAGACAATCATATTGTAGTCAGCTGGAAAGCAGGAAAACGGAAGACAATTCCATAGTTCTAAGAAAGAAGCTTTGTTAAAAGAGTGGAGGTATTATTGATAGTTTTCTGCTAGACGGGTGTTTCTTGTGAAAGTTTTCGTATGCGTTTTACTGTGAGTAAAATTGATAATGATACACGCAATATTATTTCAATTTATTATTAAACGAACATTTATTGAAATCAAAAAATATAAAAAGGTAAATTATTAACGATTTTTTAATCCTCCCTTCAAGAATATATGACATGTTTTGAATTCTGTGTTCGTTTTTTTTTTTAATAAACATCAGCTAAGAAATGAAAACTGAATATCAATAGTATATAATGAAATCAATCAAAATTACACATAGTTTAAAGTATGCGTTTTCATATTAGACTTGAACTGATGATAGACAAATGTTAACTCAACGACGATACCCATTAGTCAATCATACACAGAAACAAAGGGGCAAAAATATCCTGTTGAATACAAATATCTTTATATTTGTCGTTTAATCTCACTCCTGCCGATTATTTATACATTCAGATAGAAAGAGCAAGATAATAATATATATTTATCTTATTTTATTATGTTGTCGGCGATCTACGAACTGTCAATAATTAAATTTACTTGAAAGAAAAACAGGATTGAACTGAAAGTCAGCGTAATCGTGGGTTCAACAAACACACGAACACACACACACACAAACACACACAAACACACACAAACACACACACACACATATATATATATATATATATATATATATATATATATAGTAATTTATAAAAATATATATGGTAGTATCGCTACAGAAAATATTCCGCGGTTCATTCTCGTGAGAATTCTCCAGACTTGTGCAGAGAGTTTTGGTTATCTCGCCTTTTTATATGAATAATTTCTCTTGAATTTTCAGTTAGCCAATCAGCTTCCTAGTTTTCACCGCGCTCCTCCTAATAAGCCAATGGAGAGGTACTTACAGGACAAAGGCAATGTTGACCCTAGGTTAACCGCTTCTTTGTGTGTGCATTTTATCGCGGGAAGCGTAGATAACTAATGAGCAGAGCTATTTTCAACCTAGGTGTAGTTAAATGTTAACTATTTTTATAAATTACTATCAAGCTCTATCTATGTATTGAGCACGGTTGGAGTAAATACTTAAAGATTAAGGATAAAATTATGCTTTCGTATATTAATTCATATGATTAAACGAAGTGTGTATGTATATATATATATATATATATATATATATATATATATATATATATTAATCTATATAACTTTTACGAAGTCGCTAAACGACCATGATAAATTTCGGTCAGTCAAATATAACTTAATAATGACCCCGTAAGGTTCGTAAAATGTTTATCTGAATATAAATAAAAGTATATATTGCCCCGTTGATTATTGAATATTATTATATAAAGCTCGTTAAATTGTTTTTTTATCTTTGAATGTATTTAACTTACAATAATATATATATATATATAAATTAGGATTTCAATGAAAGCATAGAAATGAGATACATACGGGTGTTATAACTATATTTATTCAGATATAATATCATTACAGATCTCAAAAAGATTACAAGGAAAGCATCATAATTTTGCTGAGTTAGATAATTATCGTTACTATTTAACTTCAGTTGTTACACTTGCGTTTGTTTCGACTAATATATATATATATATATATATATATATATATATATATATATATATATATATATATATATATGTCACCATTTGAAGAAAGAAATCCGTCAAGAATAACAACAAATAATGTAAGCAACCGTGTGAATATGTTGGAGAATAAACTATATTAAACTTATTAAGAAACTGCAGAACGAGGAAATCTTATGTATATAAATAAATCTGTAGATGTGTGTATGTGTGTCAACTGGATATGATGGACCCAGATTCAATATGGCATTTTCCCAAATAGAAATGTATTTATTACTCACACTATCGACATCACACATGCAATCAACCATACACATCGATACGAGTGCGCACACTGATATATGTATATATACATTCTCTCTTCCTCTCTCTCTCGCTCTCTCTCTCTCTTTATATATATATATATATATATATATATATATATATATATAATGAAAATAAGTTCTTGATAAGGATGCGTCCAGGATAAATGTTTTCGCATGCTTCTTTTCCTTTAAGGGACTTTTTTTTTTAAATAATATTCTATTGTTAAAGTGTTTTTTTTTATTCGAGTAGTCTGAAGAAATGCTGGTTATGTCAAAATTTTCAAACGCCATAATGCTTGAAATTGTCCAACTAGTCTTTAAACAATTGTAACTTACAATGAAATACACTTTTTATTGCTATCAATTCCTTTATTGAAGTCTTGGTTTTGTTAATGCTATATATATATATATATATATATATATATATATATATATATATATATGTATATATATGTATATATATATGTGTGTGTGGGTGGGTGTATTTTTCTTATTCATAGGACATTAATCGAGATAACTTTCACGATAATAAAATAATCGTGCTAAATAATTAATAAAGCTAACTATAATAACTCAATTTTTTAACCATAACCTTACTAACATGCCTACACATCCAGAAAATCTTTCAATCGAAAATTATAAAAGCTTAATTTTATCATGTTTAAAATAATGTCCCCCCCTCTCAATTTTTTGTTTGAGAAAAAGTCAGTTGACTAAATCCAGCATATTGTTGGAACTTACTTCCAGTCAATTTTTTTCATATTCAAACAACAAACGTCAACGGCTCCAAATTTAATCTGTTCAAATGACATTTCTAATGGCCTAAACAGAAATCAGATTTGGTCACGTGACTGTTACGTATATTAATGTTGCTTTGTTCAAAATATAAATATACAGGACACTCTTGACTTGGTAAACATTATATAATAATATTCGTTCACTTGTGCTTGCCAGGAACTAAATTCATGTATGACGTGCACCAAACGTTACTAGTCTTCTATTCTCACTTGTTAATGTTAGAAAAAAAACCCACACCAAAACTAGGACAAACGGCCAGTCATCGAATTTGCTTTTTCTGTCTCTTTCTTTATTTTTTCTCTCTATTTTCCAAATTTACGCATGGATGAGAGTGATGGAAAGGGGCGGGCGTGTTCTAAATGTTTAACGTAGCTGGTGATATGCAGTGTATGAGCTGTGTGTGAGTTGTGGGTGTGTTATGTGATGGGAGAGAGAGAGAGGGAGTCAGGGTCCGTTGTAATTCGGTCTCATTGAAAACACAGAACATCCCTGCTAGTAAATACAAAAGAATTCACAAAAAAATTGAAATTTTGACTGAGATCACAGTGTCTAACAAACTTGGGGTTATATTACTTAGGCGACCCTTAAGGAAAATGTGGTATTTTGGTGGCTTTCCTGTTAAAAGTGCGATAGAGTTTAACTTTCAATGATGACAAACAATTCTTTTTTCTATACACTATTGATAGCTTTCTACCTAATTTGCTTAGAATAGCCCTTTGTACTTTCTGCAAATAAATATTTATAAAATGTAGTGTCTATTCTTAACGACGCTGCATCTTTTTGTGTTTTCGGTCAGAAGGAATCAATTTAGTTGAAGTCACATTTCCAAGCATAAAGTAAAAATGAGGCACAAACGAAAAATGCAAATCTTGTTTCTGAGACATCAAGCTCGTTTCTTTGTCCCTTGTCACAAATGATATCAATGTTATAATCAGCAGAATGCCATGGTCGTTTGTGAATAAACAAAAATAAAAAGCCACAACTTGCAATACAGCAACAACAAAAACAGTTTGTCAAACGAATCCGATACAAAATAGATGATGAAGAGATAAAAGATGCTGGATCAATAACATGACGTTTTGTCAAATAAATATATTACTTCTATCATGCGGCAGGTGCTAGTTTTCACTCTTCTTTGTACATTTGTAAAGTTATCTGTTAGTTTGTAACCAACGTTCTTACTGTCTATGAACATTTGTTGGTCCGTATATGCAAGTGTGTATAGATTGTTGTTGATATATATATATTAGTAATGTGATGATTCTAATGTTTTCCGATTATGATACAATTACCGATTTTGATGGCAATAACAAAAGCATTCGAGAGAACAAGATCACAAAATAAAAGTAACCATCTATACCACTATACCCCCCTTATTTTGTGCCGATTAAAACTGGTTATATAGAAATAATCCGATAATTAGTGTCTAATTACAGTCATTTTTCTTTTGTTTCTCTCAAAAATACAATGAGGATAAATTCAAACACAACAAAGTTATGTTTACAAATGAACAGACAACTTGTTCACGTCAGTTTTTTAATGTAATTTTGCAGTCGGTCAACATCGTATTGTAAAAATGTACATCAGTTATCCCCGTGCGTGTATGCATATATGTATTATATATATATATATATATATATATATATATATATATATATATATATTATATTATATATATATATTATATTATATATATATATGTATATATATATATATGTGTGTGTGTGTGTGTGTTTTAGATATTAAACTATTCATAGTATACCTAATAAATATGATACTGTAAAATTGTTCAAATTTTAATATACGACGCTTCGGATCTAATATTTGAATTTCTGCTGGATCGTTTATTAGACCCTTGACTGGAAAACGAGAAAATGTATCTGAAGTTTATTAAATAATATACTACTAATAATAATCCCAAACACCTATTAGTATAGTATTGGCATATTTAATGTTGACATATTAGAAAAAATAGAATGTTAACATATTTGAAAATTTAGTGTTGACATATTGACATATTAGATAAAATAGAATGTTGATATATTTGAAAATTTAGAGTGTTTGCATATTAGAAAAAATAGAATGTTGACATTTGTAAATTTAGAGGGTTGACATATTAGAAAAATTAGAATGTTGCCATCTTTGAAAATGTAAATTATCAATCATTGAAGAACATTAGAAAACCTTATTTTTTTTCTGATATTTTTTCTGATTAATTTGAGTACGCCATTCAAGATTTTTCATGTCATTGAGCCGAATCTTACGTCACTTAACTAGAAGTTTAGTCCAGCCAACACAAAAAATAAGATATGGTCCTGGATATGACATTAAACTCTATCCAGTGGTAAGGCCCCAGCTTGCGGGCTTTGGGGAGTGTCGAGTCACCCTTTAATTACCATTGCTCCCAGGTCCATTCTGACTCGGAGTAGTAGTACCTGTTAGGGTCCCAACTATGGGCTTAATATAAACCGACTTCTAAACAACAAATATATTCTATTAAAACAGTTTTCTACAAAATCTTGGGATTCGGCATTAAATAACCTGAAAAAAGTTGATATGCCGTAAAACAAAAACAACCAACCAACCAACTAACTAACAACCAACGAAATGATATCTTTTGTATTTTTATAACTTTTTATTATTATTTCAGCTGTTAAAACAGTGATTGTAAGTCCTGCTAATAGAAACACACTTATATCTGGGATGCTATAGAAAAACTAAAATTTTAACTGCGGTGCGTCACTCGTTACTATCTGTGATGGCATGCATGATTGGATTGTTAACTCGTCTTCAAAATTGATTTCGATTGCTTTGAGTATTCACTCATTGATTATGTCGGGAAAGGTTTGAAAATTACTCTTCATCCCTCTACCTATAGATGAAATAATAATTTAAAATTAATAAGTTGTATACAATGAACTGTTCAAGTGTGCATTTACTTTAACCTAAAACAACATAAACATTGAACGAAACAGCCATTGTGAACTAAAACAAACACCAAAAATATGGGGTTGTTTTGGTGTATGTGTTTTGAGATTTTTGCTACTTGAACAGATTTCGAAGTGAACCATATTGACGTTTACCTATACTTGAAACTAAGGTTAAGGTTAGTCTACAGTTTATTTTTGCTTAGAGATAGGTTATGTTGGGATATAATAACACAGTTTAGTAAACACTAGCAAGGACGTCCGACGTTGCTCAGAATCCAATGAGTATACAACGAATGTTTGATCTTTCTACATTACCTTGTCATTAAAATCTCTCAAATCGTCCATTTTTCAATCAAATCGAATTATTGCTTGCTCCAATTCGGGACCCACGGTAGTGCTTCGGAAGAGAATTAATTGTTGTCTACATTGCATTGCAGAGAACCATTTTTTTTTCAATTATTTTTATATAATTATTTAAATGAAAGTTTAAAATTATAAAGTCAAGTATTATGATTTAATTGCGTTCTGATCAGAAACATTATTTTGAACGCGACCCTGTCATATGAAAGTCACTACTGTTGATTTTATATGCTGGCCTTTTCTATTTGTGAAGTGATAATTACTTGAAGTAAAGTTTAAAATGCAAAAGCAAAATATCATGATCCAATTGCGCTCTAATCAGAAGCATTCATTTCGAAAGCGCCCGCCATATTACAGAACCTACTGTTAATTTTATATGCCGGGTCTTTCTGCTTGTGCGGTAATAAAACTTATCAATTTTATTATGATGTTAGGCTGTATAAGGCGTTAACTTTAGTCAAAATTGCTTCAGCCACCTTTCATCGGATTATTTCGATTATCGATTTTTCGATACTTCTTGAAGACATTTCGAGACGAAACCTATCTATGAACACTGCCAACTAAATAAAGTACATTTGTGTAAAACTTCACAAAAATTGGCCCAGTCGTTTCGGAGTCAAAAGAACTTTCTTTCTCTCACACATACACACAGAGTTCATTTTATATATTAGTAGATTGGAAGATAGCGATTCTATAAATGTGGCAAGACATTCATGACGTTCTACTAGTCATTGTACTTTTAATGATTACCAAATATATAAAAAAAAAAGAATTGAAAAATAAAAATCTAATAGCTCCAAACTTGGACAGATTATAAGTCTGTCTATTGACTTTAAGTACATGCCAGGCTTTCATAAACGAACTTTTTTGTACCTAAAATTTACTAAACCAAGACGAACATAAGATTATAATCACATTTCCAATTAACAGTCAATATACAACTGGCGTCGGACAAATCTGTTATTCGTGCATGTGGAAGAAATTAGAATTAAACCCAAGCCAATAGATTTTCCAAGCTTCAATGTATGTACACTTAGGAGACGGAAACAATATAATCTTTTTCCCCTTTCGGATTACCAAAGATAAATTTAAATTCTTATAAATGTAACATACAAAGTGATCCAAAACTCGTCTATCTGAAACCGCTATCAATAATTTCCCCCATGCTTTATCCGGGCCTAAACCTAAACGTAAATTGCATGAACAAAGCTTCTTTATTAGAACTGCATACATGTGGAACTCTCTTCCATTAACCTGCTTTCCGGCTGACTATAATATGGTCGTCTTCAAGTCTAACGTAAACAAGTTCCTGATAGGCACTTCCCTTTAAGTAATCACATTTACCAAATTTCCATTACTAATAATGACTACGAAATTGTCCCATTGATTACTGTACACTTTTAAGCCTTATCCTCGAGTGCCCTCTGAGCCTTAATAAGTGGTGACTCCTTTGTAAGAAAAAAATGAAATAAAATGCGATCCATCTATGCATTCGTTAATAAAATTCAATTAATTCTACACTTTAATCATATTTATTACTAGCTGGGCGTCCGGCGTTGCCCGTTCGTACCATACGCTTAAACATATTTTAATTTATGCAAATTGCATATATAGTAATATAAAATCAATCCTTTATGGATTATTATATATTACGAAGAATAATTTGCCCGGTAGATTAATACGCAAAAAAACGTAATTAAAAAAAAAATGATAATCTCGTTCATCAAATTTTGTCTGTGTTTGTTGACACCATGACGTCACCTGATATTTGGGCTTGACGATCTAAAAATAGTTTTTCTTTTCTTATAGATAAAAAATTAGAATGTTTTACGTTACACCGGTCAAGGTTATACCGGTACAACGTAAAATATTCTCCTTTTAAAATTCTATAAGAGAAGAAAGACTATTTTTAATATCGAATCGTTTCGATTTTGGATACTTGTTAGATGAATTTCTGTACAAAACACATCTAAGAACACTGCTAGAAATATAAAGTACATTTATGTTACCTTTGCATAAGATAAGCTCAACCCTCTCTGAACCTATGTTGAAAGAACACACACAAATACATTGAATCGGCGTAACTACTTAATGTAGTTGCTCTAATCTCCAAGAGATTCAAGAAGCATAGTTTATAGCTCTCCGTTAAAATTCCATATTTCTCCAAATATTTCGTTAGGGTGGTCTTGCGTAGATGTGTTGGTCTGGTGAATTCGTCTTCCTCCTAATTTGGATGGCAAAAAACTGTATTTTTTCAACGGAGACTCTTGTGATGGAAATTACCCGACACTGGACTAGTCCAACTGTGTTCAAATCTAAGTTATATTATCAGTAGGAAGTGGAATCTAGAAGGAAATTGGAAAATACACGTGTCTGCTTGTAATCAGTTGGGAACGCGCTTGGCTGGTAGTCGGAGGAGGTAGGATAGGAATGGGGATATGTCTGTATGGGTGACGGGGCTGGGTTGGGTTGAATCAGGGGAGCTTTTCTTAGGTTATATTTTCGGTACATTTAAAAGTTTTAATGTAAATAGTACTGGGATGGAGGGCTTAGCGTAAATCTATTAGTGGAAACCAAATGCGCTGATTTTTAAATAATTTCCTATTTGAGAGGCGGCACGCCAATGGGGTTTACTGGTGATGATTACACGGGTCTAAGTTTAGGTTTTAAGTCTTTAGCCCTGGGAAGGGTTTTCTAAGCTATATTTTCATTGGGCATGGGTTTTATATTGTTTAGGTTATATTCTCGTTGCATCGTGTGCTAATTGGATGTTTGCTTTCATTTTAACGGGGGTTATTAAGTGTACATATTTACGGGGATAGGGTTTGTTAGGCAAAGTTGTTTGTGGGCTTATGTTTAAAGTAGATATATTGTTAATTAAGCTTTGCCAAGATGCAGGCGATTTTAGGTCGCTAATTTATTTAAAGTTATGTAATAGTTATGTGTTTAGAGGGTGTGCTAATATTTTATATTAAAGAGTTGAAGTATTTTTGACGATTTTTCAGATCGCGAATACTTATGGATGGTTTAAAAAAAATTGGTGTGGGGTGTTGTCTAATAAC
>NC_136490.1:98364292-98371792 GCF_053919585.1 Euprymna scolopes | reverse complement strand
ATATTAAGAAAAGTTCTTATTTTAGTGCATGTAATTGACTTTTCACGGATCGTCTAGACACATTGGACTTTCCTGTACTGATATAAAACAATAACACGCTCCCCAAAAATATAAGTGCGTGACAGGTTGACAGACCAGACCCCACAAAATATAATTAAGTCATAATCGCGACAGACAGATGCACGAAATGTCCGATGGACAGAGTCATTTTTAACGATGCATGGACAACTCCGTAAACAGTGGAAGAAAGAA
This sequence comes from Euprymna scolopes, assembly GCF_053919585.1. Taxonomy (NCBI): domain Eukaryota; kingdom Metazoa; phylum Mollusca; class Cephalopoda; order Sepiida; family Sepiolidae; genus Euprymna; species Euprymna scolopes. The sequence continues at coordinate 98,371,540 of NC_136490.1, read as the reverse complement.
GAAACTAGATAAGAGATTTAATTTGCCTGATTTATAACCGAAGTGTGACCATAAGGTTAAGAGCTTTATTTGATTTTTAACGATAATTATTTCGTATAATTAACATTCCTCGTATTTAAACTAACTAATTAGCCGTTTGATGGTAATCAAATGTGATTAGCTGGAATAACATGTATGATTTTTCTTTCCTTTTGGCGTCATTTAATATTCTGCGGCGTAGAATGTTGCGGCAATGTTTTCTGTCTCGGATGTCAAAGCTGATTTTAATAGAGGACCTCAAAGAACAGCTGTCACCGAGTGTACGAACATATGATTTGATTCGTTTTTATAACGACAGAGTATCCTATTCAAACATGCATTAGATATATTCAATTTCCCTTCAAGATTCTTGATTGACAATATTTTTCATTATGCTCTATGCAATAATAGAATCGTCCTACGTTAGGATGAAGGGTATCACCTGTTACCCTTCATTGGAAATTATAGATTCGACCAAGTGTAAAAAAATAAATTCGAGTATCTAATCCCGACAATAAGAAACGTTTGTAACAAAAAAATATGGTGCGTTTATAGTGTGCTATTAAAAAAAATGGTTCTTCTGCAGTTTATGGGCCGTAATATTTAAAACACGGCACTGCTGCAGTTTACGATTGGTGCTATTAAATAATCGTACTTCTGCAGTTTACGAACCATGCTATCTATAAAATCGTACTTTTGCAGTTTACGGTCTGAGATATTCAAACAACGGTACTTCTGCAGTTTATCAAAAGTGCTATTATCGGGACGGGCTATTTACAACATAAAATGGTACTTTTTAAGGTTACGTCCCAGCTATCAAATAAAAACGGCAATTCTGCACTATCGACTAGGCTATTTAAAAAATATACACTCCTGCAGTATACGAACTGAGCATTTTTTAGATAGTATTTTCTACTTAAATGTTTTACGATATCCTTCTTATTAAATTGTAAGAAAAAAATTATATTTATCTATAAGAATATAAACTGAAAACCTAAAAAAAAAACGTAACACTAATTCATATGAAATATCATATATATATATATATATATATATATATATATATATATATATATATATATATATATATACCAGCAGGCTCCTGTTATTGCCCGGTTGTAAAATGCACATTTCATATTTATTATATTATGAATCCAACGTATAGTAATGATTTAAAAAGTTTTTTTTTTTTTAAATGACTCGTACGCCACCACCGAGAATCGAAACCAAAACCTTTAGCTTACGGTTGACTTTTTCCTTTGACAGTAATGCCTGAGCTATGAAGATATGTTTGCCACAAAGCTAAAAATTAAAATATGAACCTAGAGCTACTACGTTACGCATTCATATTCGTAATGTTGTCGCTCGACTTTACATGGCAAATTTAAATTTTTTTTTCACACTTTTGCACTGATTCTCCCCGGTTAAAACCCAAATATAAAGTTTCACATAAGTGTGAATACTCTATATATTAAGTTTTATGTCTGTAGACCAAAACCTGACAGGAGTTTGGTAGGCAAAATTTTCTAAACCAATATATATATATATATATATATATATATATATATATATATATGAGAGAGGGGGGTTTGTTTTTGTATAACCGTTTTATACGAATATTACGGAAGTATGAAACATGTAGAATATCGGCGTGAATATAATTACACGTAATAGATAATTAAAGATGATCATCCCATCAGAAAACAAAAACTAATAGGGAATTAATTAAAATGAATGTTTAAAACAATATTCAAATTAGCTAGATCTTTTACAGAGGAATGCAATTCCACGAAACATCAAAAAGTTGTATTTTCTTTTTAAATAGATATAAACAAGGTTTTTAATATAAATATCTATACACAAGAGAAACACATATGTATAATGGTATAGATGTACATATGTGTGTGTATTAATATGCAACACTCACACACACACACACACACACATATATATATATATATATATATATATATATATATATATATATATATATATATATCACTACACTTGTGTGTCTGTCTCCATTTTATTAATGTGCATTTTCTACAAGATTAAAGGTCAAAGAGCAGCGCGAGGCAGGTCAAAAATTATTTAAGAAAAATAAAACAAATGCCCCACATTCAATAAGTTTTTTTTTTATGGTTAGAAGCGGTGCTATATACAGTAGACCTCCAGGATACGGCATTAAAACTTAGTAATAAAATACAGTACAGTATATAATACACATTATAACATAACATTATAAATAACACCGTAATACTGGGCAAATACCGTAACCAAGGGCCGGAAATGCATCATATTTCACATCGTAACCTGAAAAAAAAAAAACGTTCCCAGGGCCACCATATCACGGGCTATTATACTGTATATAAAAAAATCCGACTTGAGAGGTAAACAAGCATAGTCGAGACGCTACAGGACGTGCTGAACCCACTTCTTGTACGCGTGGCTATTCCGGGAGATCTGGGTAAAACTTGTGCCAGATCAGGCGACGCGTTTCAGGGGCTCTGATGCTTAAGTTTTACCGTTTTCGTGGTTAATCCGCGATTTGTCAGTTTGTTATATTTGATTACTTTACATTCTATCGATTTGAAGATTAGTGTCATCAGAATCGAACCGAGATGTTACGGAAGAAAAAGAAGAGGGAGAAGGAGAGCGAGAGATATGACGATGGAGAAAGGGGGGGGGGGAGATTTCGTAATTTGCCAGGCGCGCCGGCAGTAAAGAAGGTCGTCATTTTATGGAGATTGATAGAGTTGGGAAAATCCGGTCTAGACGATTTAAAGACGAGATCAAAAAGTAATCACGAAAATAAAACGGCACACACACAAATATATCGTCAGACTAATACATACGCATACACACGCACTCATAAACACACACGCATATATATATATATATATATATATATATATATATATATATATATATATATATATATATACGCTTATATGTACATAAAAGACGAAAAGTGTATGTGTATCTACGTATGTAATTTTAAGTAATTAGACATACAAACTTCAAATTTAATAGATATGCTACGCTACCTCGGCTAATTGGTTAATGAGACTTGATGTCTCTTTTTTACCATTAAACGAATTTTACAATTTGATTTTTATGACACTTAAATTTAGTTCTATTACAGAATAGTCAAGTTTGTAATATTGTATGAACACTAATAGCTGCTTAACTCCATACTATTAAAACTAATCTAAGCCCTTAAAGTTCATTTTGTAATATCCCTGTTGTATACGGTATAATCAGGTTGACGCACGGTTCCTGTTAGATCACCGAAGTTAAGCAACGTGTAGCCCGGTCAGCATTAAAATGTGTGGCCATTTGATAATTTTAATTGCTGTATGTGCTGTCCGGTTTTCTCGGTATTGTCTTCAGTCGTCCTTGACCTCCCCTTTCCACCAGAATCAAGCAGTGGCTAATCAGGAGAGGTGTGGTTGTAGATTGCGCAACCGTTGCCTCATACTAAGACGCTTATCTTCGTATCTTCCCTTACAGGAGGCATGCATTGTATTTCGAGACTGGACAGAGGTTTTCAGTCTCTCTTCATGTGTCTAATTATATGAGTATTTTTTTTAGTTGTACTGAATTTTTCTGGGAACTGATTTTTTTTTTTAGATTATAGAGTACTTGCTCGACGTTTAAATTTATACTAAATTTAACCCATTAGAATTGGAAACAATTTTATCGATTATAAATATATGTAATAATTTCGGGCGTGAAATCATCAGGGCTCTATGTACCAAAGTATTAATTAAGCCGACCTTACGTGATTTTGGTACAAAAGACAAACAGTTCACATATAGGCCAGTAAATGTCGGCTTCCTATAAGTTGTAGTGAGAAAGCCCACCCCCCTTGAACGTTCGACAAGAACATCCAAGAAGGGAAGAAGGACAATTCCAGGAAGGGTGGGGGGCTTTCTCACTACAATTTATAGGAAGCCGACATTTATTGGCCTATATGTGAACTTGTTGTCTTTTGTACGAAAATCACGTAAGGTCGGCTTAATTAATACTTTGGTACATAGAGCCCTCATGATTTGTTCACCTAACAGATTGGACTCCGAACTCGATAAGATCAGAGAAATATTCATCAATAATGGTTATCCTGTTGACCTTATTGATCACTGCATTTTCAAAACAGTTGCGGATTTTAAATCCCCTAGAAAGTTTGGACCTTTGAAAGAGTAACAGACTTTCCAAACAGATTCGCAGAAGTATTTATGACGGTTTTTATTCTGTGTCCTTGCGTTTGGTATATATTACGAGACCTGCATTTCCTTCTTTTCGCAAGGATAGTTTTCCTTACATCCAAAATAGCAATATTGTATATCAATTCAAATGGCAGTGCGATGCTCGTTATGTTGGGCGAACATCCTTGCATCTTTTGACTCATATAAACCAGCATGTTCCATCGAAGATCAGACAAGGAGGATGGGGTCTGGTAGTCTCCCTCCTTCTGCAGCCTTGGACTCTGCAATTGGGCAGCATTTGGTTGACAACCAGTGCTGTGCCGACAGATATAAAATTGAATGGTTCGAGGTGCTACATAGAGCGGACTCCAGAAACCATTTAAAGATTTTGGAGTCTGTCTCTATTGCGGTGCGTAAACCTTCTTTGTGCCTTAGAATCATCTAACGCATTGTTTCTCTTTGGGGAACTGTGAATCTTTTCTCCCGTTTTTTCCCCCTCGTTGTGCTATTATTTTAATCGTTTTTTTAAACGTTAATAAACTTTATTTTAGTGTGCCCGTAATTTTTGGCACATTCAATAGTTCCCCATAGAACTCTTTACTTTCGACATAATATAATTATTTTTACGCTATCGATTTTCTCCTGATGAGATGATAGCTGAAAGAGATCTCGAGAGACTTCCGCCTATTATATTTAAAACTTTATTTAAATTCTGTACCTCTAAATATATATATATATATATGCATGTGTATATATGTGTGTATATATGAGTGTATATGTGCATATATATGTATATGTATGTATATATGCGTATATGTATGTATATATGTATATGTGTATATATATATATATATGTGTATATATGTATATATACTAGTATTTCAACTCGGCGTTGCCCGGGTGTTTGGAGTTTATGTTGAGCAAAAAAAAAAAAAAGGGTCAATTTTTTTAAAAAATTTGACCCATATTATGCCCCCTTAACATTTATTGTTTTGGGCTCAAATCCAGTTATTAAGTTGGACCCCTGTCTAAGGAATCTATATATAAAGTTTCAATTGTTTATACGTAAAATTGTCGGAGGAGTTTGGTAGAATTCTCAAAAGTCCAGTGGTTGAACTTTGACCCCTTAACTGCCAAATTTCTGGCCGAAAACGAATTACAAAGATTTTACCAAATCTCAGTGCTCTGTATATAAAATTTCGAGTGAGTAGACTGAAAATTGATAGTTATTGCGTAGGGAAATGTGCACAGGCAGACACACAGACAGACACTTTCAATTGTATGAATATATAGATAAGTAAGCGTTATAGATAAAACAACTATTTTCCAATATACACGTAGCTGATCTACTGACACACACGGACAGCGCCCCTTAGAAAAATGCGTGGACGCACGCATCTACTAAAAAAAAAGCTAAAAGTTCGCGTTTGCCTTTGGCACAGAAGAACATTTTACTCGCGTAAAAAGCCGCCATTACTGTCATCGAGTGCATATTATTCCTATTACGAGCGGGAAAATACCGCTGCGTTGGCTATGTATATATTTTTATGAAATTGATATGTTCATGGAAGGCTGCCATGCCATCATCTACAAAACTGGTTTTAACTTTCAAGCAAATGACGTAAGGCACAATCTAACATCTAACTTGAAACAAACAAAAAAAAAAATAGCTGACTTGGTAAAGAATTTCATGTCCTTTGAAAATTAGTTTGAATTGTTCCAAGAGTTGATTGACCATCAAATTGCCGTGCAATCTTAAATAAAACTAAATTTATTATTTGTTAGCTTTTAGTGTAAAAGTAGACATAACAGTTAAAAAAAAATCCTTAATTATACATCATAAGCCCTAATGATCAATAATAATAAAGTCATTGTTTAAAACAACTTTACTCATTGCAGGAAATGTGGTTGAACCTGAATTTGTTGATATGAGCTAAACATATATATATATATATATAAATTCTCCAGGCTGTATACATTAATTTGCGCCAACCATCACTGTGTAAGCAAAGAGAGTATACACATAATTTAGAACTTATGTGTTTTGCTGAGATTGTTTCTCTGTCTTTTTTCTCCTATTCCCTATAAAAAAAAAATTTTACCCTCGCTATTAATTTATGGTCTTTTGACCACGTTTTTAAACGATGTTTTCTCCACCACTGCCAACGTATATTTTTAAAAAGGGTTGGTTGAAAAACGCTTAGATAAGTTTTTTTTTCTTGCCCCACTAGTTATTTATCCTTTTTATCTAATGTAGGCTTAGGAAAAATATACTTTCGAAGTGTATTTTGTTCTTTTTGAAAGTTTCTTTTTAATGGTTTATGTTTAAACTACAAAAAAAAAAAACAAAAAAAAACAGTAATTGATTATAGCACTACGTTCGGTGTTCTTTAAAAGTATTATCAAATTATTTACCCATAATTTTTTTTAGTATGTGTATATATATATATATATATATATATATATATATATATATATATATATATATATATATATATATATATATATATATAGATGGGTAACCATTTTGGAAGGCTAGGCGCTGTATGTACCGCGCCGAGTCGTAGAAAGTCCCAGGTTGCTATCTGAAGGCTCATTAATTCACTGGGGTAGATGCACCCCCAGTCTTTAAGACTTGCATCTAGGAGACCGAAACTCTGACGTAAAACTTTCGGTCTACTGTATATTTTGTCATGTGGCATTCATCTGCACCAACAACGGTTAGCAGCAATACCAAAAATGTGTGGTTGGTTTGACACAAAGGCTTCACCACTATAAACAAATCATCTGTGTGTATTCCCGACCAACTTCTTTGTGTGGCAGAACCCCATACGTCGAAATCGACGAGAGAGTCCACCATATATATCGGTGTGTCACCGTGATTATGTCGTGTGTGTATATATATTATATATGCATTTGTGTGTGTGTGTGTGATTCCAGTTTCGTGTTTCACTATAACTACGAAGGTGTAAAAAGAGAGCATGAACTTTTTGGGGTATTAAAACCAAAGCAAACCCCTTAA
>NC_136490.1:98326792-98359292 GCF_053919585.1 Euprymna scolopes | reverse complement strand
GTGTATATATATATGTGTGTATGTGTATATATATATGTGTGTATGTGTATATATATATGTGTGTATGTGTATATATATGTGTGTGTATGTGTATATATATATGTGTATATGTGTATGTATATATATGTGTATGTATATATATATATGTGTATGTATATATATATGTGTATGTATATATATATGTGTATGTATATATATATGTGTATGTATATATATATGTGTATGTATATATATATATATATATGTGTGTATGTGTATATATATGTGTGTATGTGTATATATATGTGTGTATGTGTATATGTATATGTGTGTATGTATATATATATATATATGTGTGTGTATGTGTATATATGTATATGTGTGTATGTATGTATATATATATGTATGTATGGGTATATATATATGTATGTATTGGTATATATATATATGTATGTGTATATATATATGTATGTATGTGTATATATATATATATGTATGTGTATATATATGTATGTATGTGTATATATATATATATATGTATGTGTATATATATGTATGTATGTGTATATATATATATATATGTATGTGTATATATATGTATGCGTGTGTATATATATATGTGTGTATGTATATACATATGTGTGTGTATATATGTATGGGTGTGTGTATATATGGGTGTGTGTATATGTATGTGTGTAGGAAAGACGGTTTTATCTGTATGCAACAAAATCCTGAGTTTGCGTCTAAGTTGTACTTGTGTTTCCTTGTTTAATATATGTGTTTAGTATTAACGTTGTCTTTTAAAGAAAAATGTCCCGTTATTCACTATCCTCTCATACTATTAACAATAGCCCTTACACGTACCGTTTCATCAAGGGAAGCACGTTTTTTCCGTGACTAAGTTTTGTTTCTAATCTTTGATATTTTTTAGCAATATTTTTTTACCATACCATGTCAAGTAGTTGTTTTTCCTTTTGCTTGACACTTTTTTTCTATATATTCTTTTACACAGCTCATCCCGTTTTGGGGAGGTACTCATAGTTTTACTATTTAAGCTAAAATGGTTTAAGTTTCGAATATATATTCCACCCTACTATAAAACCCACTTTCTATTTAGTAGATCTTATTTATCAAGGTACTTTCATATCTCATTTCTTGTAACGTAATTAGACTAATTGATATCTCTATTAAATCGACCATGCCCAGTTCATATCTCATAGAGTAATTTACACACCATTACCTCACCGTATTATTTGGAATAATGATTAGAGCATAGGTAATGGGCAGGGAGACTAAGGTCTAATCCACACTTTAGTTATTTTATTTAAACAAAAAAACATGTACATACACAGAGTGCGGCAGAAATATCTCCCATATTTTGACCTGAGATCTTCTCAATCGTGCCCGTGCAGTTTCTGAGCAATTATAAATTTGGATGGATGGAACTGTGTGTAGAATTATTCTGACTGTTCGACTAGACAATGTCAAAACCAGAGCTGAACGCATAAGAGCCTGCGTAACAGAAAGTCTCACAGCTTGAATAATATATGGCGTCCGAGCGCTTCGAGGCTTTCCATGTGTGCCGAAACTGTAGCTCTGATATTTGCAACCCATAAGTATATTGCTTGTCTATTTGAAACGTACCATGCTGTCCTAAATTGTAATGAACTCGGAAAGCACTGTTTTGCAGTTACTGGGTCACAATTCTTTAAAGATATTTTTACAGTAAAACCACAATGTTCACCAGTCCAAACCATATTTCTTGATTAGGGCAGCTGAAAAATGGAAAGTTATTAGTTAACCCATTAGCACTTGTATAAGTTTATTATCAACATATAGTTGAAACGTTAAAACGTGGGAGATGTTTCTGCCGTAACCTGTAGAATAATTGCCTTTAAAACAAAGCAAAAAGTTCTAAAGTTCACCTGTTGTCTGAGGTGTGTGAGGGAAAAGAAGAAAGATAGTCCTCCATTTTAGTCAAATATAATATAGAAACTCTCATTGAAATATTACGTTCGCGTTGCATTGTGGTTTTATTTTACTTGCATGATCCTCGATTGTTTAATGAAACTGATTTACAAAAACAATCGTCGTGATGGTTACTGACCAGTATTAACACATCTTAAAAATATGTAGGTAAGAAGGAACCGTCTAACCCTCTTCCAGATGTTAGGCCGCCTACCGTTTATAATTCGCAAATAAGCAGGTCGATCTCTAAATGGAAGTGGGGGCTAAGTAACATATCAAAAATAAAAATAAAAGGACCAGGGAAATATATGAATGAATGGTGTCCTCCAATATATGGGACTACAATTAAGAGATGACAGCGATGTAATGGGTGGCCATCTTGGCAGAGTTTCTTCTACTACAAAACACACACACACACACACACACACACACACACACACACAAAAACCAGTTAGACAAAAACGTTAAAAGAAAATGGAGCATGGTGTCTCCTTACAAAATACTGCGCATTCTACTGTGTGTATCAACGGAAAGTTCAGTAGCCCAGGGAAAGGAGTAGCGATCCCGGCTATATTTCTGTGAGTGGCGAATGAAGAAGAGACTTTCGCGTCACAATTGACTAGAGTCGACCTACATATTTTATTTTATTTTAATTTAATTTGGCCTGTTTTGCAGCTCGACTGAGTTCTATTCTGTTTCTCGTTCATTGTGCCTTTTACGATGCACATTTATCTGCTTATTTGCAAGTCTCATTTTGATTTCCATATGCCTCTATATGTATGTGTTTTTTGTTTGTGTTTGTATTCTTCATTTCACTTTGTCTATCGTGTTATTTTATTTATTTATTTTTTTATTAATTGTGATCCGTTTCTCTGTTTTTATTTCTGCTTGTCCTGCTCTCTGTTAACGTTGCTTTTGTGCCCGTTTTTATTTGCGTTATCACTCTTATTTCTTTTTCCATCCCATTCACTCTGCCTTAATGTATGTCTTTATACATTAGTCTGCATTTCTCTCTCGTGTGCTTCTTAACAGAGCGCGTATGGGTGCGTGAGTGATAATCAGCAGTAGCCGAGTGATAGCTGGCTAGCGAACATATTAGCAGCACTCGTTAAAGCAGGTATGCAAATGAGCAAGTGTTCGCGAGCTTGCGTAAAAAGAAAAAGAAGAGAAAAATACACCACGTGGTCTAGGAGAGAAGTAAGTTGCGTACTGATCAAGATGGACGTGTGAAGCTGAGTGCGGGGTAGCGCTGGCTAACGGCCACCGCTGGGGTGGCGAGGAGAAAGACTTTTGAAAAGCACATGTGTGTGCGAAGAGACTTTTGCAAGATAATGAAATGCGTTGTTTGGAAGAACCACAAATAAGTGCATTTCATTTGAACTTGAAAAAAGGTGTTGATTTGAAGTTTTACTTTACTCCTTTTTTATTTGTTCCTTTGCGACGGCGCCAGACAGCGAGTGGGTCCGAGAGATCTGTAGTGTAACAACATAGTTAAAGTCACGGCCATGTTACACTGCTTTTTTTTGCTGAACTTGTTTCTGCTTATTCAACTTTTTTTCTTTTTGTTCTTATTCGTATTCTTGTTCTTCTTTTTTGTTTGTTTGTTTTGTTTTTATCATTCTTTATTTTCTTTATTTTTTCCTTTTCCGTCTTTTTTCTTTGTCTGTTTTGAAGGTGGTATATCTTTCTTTATCTCTGATTTTTTTCCGTTCTTTCACACCTTTTGGAGTTCTTCATCTTTAAGTATGCGATATTTTTACTTTCCTGCCTGATTCCTGTCTTTTTCTTCTTTTTACGTCTTTTTTTTGTTTTCTTTTTATCGTTCTTAATGTTTTTCTTTCTTTGTTTTCCTTTTCTGTCTTCTTTTTTTATTTATGTCTGTTTTGAAAGCGATGTATCTTTCTTTATCTCTGTGTTTTTTATTTATTTATTTTTTGTTGTTCCCTCACACTTTTTTGAAATTCTTCATATGCGATATTTTTACGTTGCTGTCTGAATTCCCGTCTTTTTTAATGGTGCAACAAAATCGGGCTGCCTGAAGATACCAGCTCCCTGACCTATAATACACCAAGCACTGATGATAGTTTTTCATTATTTTTGGCAAAACTCAATCAGAATCTGCAAATAAGAAACAACAACAAAAAAGGCTTTCTCTACAAACAAGCAAAAACAAAAAAAATATGAATGACAATTTGAAAATACAAAGAATTTGAAGAATGAAAACTTTTACGAAAATACTGAATTTTATAGTAAATCACTTTAAAAATGTCAATATGATGGAAAACAAAACAACCAAACTAAACTTTGTGAATAAATAATACAAAGAAATTAAAGCACAACAAGTAAAGCATGCATGTGTACAGTGAACGAGGCATAAAAATAGATTAAGTGCACTCCCCCATTTAGCTCCCAAAGTCCCCAGGGGACGTTAAATCCTGGCGAAAATGAACAACGGTGCAGTTTTATTCCTTAAAATATGTAAATATGAGTTTTGCACCATGCAAAATAAAAGAAATGACTAGGTCCATCATTCCTCCCCCCATTTAGCCGCAAACGTTCCCAAGGCCTTAACATATGTAAATTTGAGTTGAGCACCATGAAAAATTGCTAAATAGACATACACAGAAAATTTTGGACAAATATGGTAAAATAGTCCAAAAGGGAGTACTTTTATTAGCCCTAAAAGAGACCCTGGGGCACACCCAATAGTTACCGTGAAGTATAGACAAACAAAACTATATAGAAATCAGTTATTTACAAATTTTCAAAATGTTTTATAAAAATCCAAGGCATCATTTTTTTTTATTTTTAATAGGCACAAAAGTGTAAATTTTAGCCATTTTAACCCGAAAGGCACTCCTAGGGGAGCAACCGGAGTTTTCCCGGAAAATCCGTTCTGTTACTGTTTTGCTCCTATCATGTTTATTGTTCATGCAAAATTTCAAAACATTCCAAGGCGTAGTTATTGAGAAAATACAGACGGACGAACGGGCAAGGATGAATTTACAGGTCCACCCTCCTTCTGTCGATGGACCAAAAACTTTTACTAAAAATGATCGATTTTAGCAGTAAATGACCCGAAAAGACTTGATTTACTTTAAAATAAAACATCAACCAGAACTGCATTTTCCTTTTTAGTGAATCTCTTTGGACTACATCTTTAACGTACTTTCTCAGTGTTCTCTTTCTTTTTTATAATATTTTCTTCTCTTCTGCTTCTCTTTTTTTTCTTTTTTGTCTTATTTGTATCCTTTGTTTTTACTCTTCATCTGCTTCTTCTTTCTCTCTTTTTCTTCTTTTTTTCTCCTTTTTCTTCTTCTTTCTCTCCATCTTTTTTTATTTTCATTTTACTTCTTCCTTTTCTTTTTCTTTTTGTTTTTCTTTCTTTGCTTCTATCTTTTCTCCTATCTAGTCTTTTTCTCCATTTTCCCACTTTCTTCTTGAAGTTACGAACGGCTGCAGATGTAAACAAAGCCAATAAAGTGTATCTCTACAACAAAGAATCAGGCAAAACTAACAATAGGGAAATGGCAACTACTTAAAAAGTGAGTAGATAGATTTTCTTTGCGTCAACGATCATAAAAAAAAACCCTGGTCTCTCCCGATCGTGTTTTATGTCTTTCAGTGTAAAACGTGCGAGGAACAAACAACAAAGAAAGACATGTTTATGTCCACAATTCAGCATCAAGGTTAACTTACTGCCGCTTCACTTGCAAACGTATATTAATAGCCGCCGTGAAGGCATTTACACCACTGCGACTTTGCGATTTCAAAATCGGGAATACCGACGTATAACGTAAATTTAAGACCAAATCTAAGTATGAGTTGCGTGAATGACGGTTTCTTATGTCTTACAGACGTACATTCCAAAGTGTTAAATTTCTGTTTAAAACGTGCATAAACGCAAATTCGGATGTTTTCGAATGCTTATAGTGAACATAAAATCAAATAACTTGAATGTTTCTAAGAAAGAAATATACGTGTATAATGCCCCATCAAAAATGCTATGGTTGTATGTGAATACAAAAACGAACCAACAATCTGTTAATGTAGAGAAAAGAACATGCAATGTAGTAGTGTATTGTATACCCTCTACTACTTGACTATTGTTCTTTGAAATATCTTGCCGAGCTCAATTATATACTGTAAATAACTGAATAAAATCTTGGAAACTATCATCTGTGAACATGTTTCAAAGATATGGATAAAATTAGAACACTTATGAATATCATTTAATATTATGCATGGAATCGTATTTTATGTATTAAAAATATAAAAATGAATTTCACATACTGACATTAAGTGCATCGATAGGTTAGCTTTATTAAACATCAACAGAACATTCGTTTCATTGTTTTGACTCTCGAGAATATATCCGGTACAGTTAGATACAGTTAATCAACATGGAACTACATCACTCTATATAAAAACATAAGATATCAACGGATCTATACCTGAGAGTCAAAACATTGAAAGAATATATTTTGTCCTCACCCTAATCATAAATAATAATTCAAAAGCGGAAACTGGTCTATGACGTCTCTCAGATGCTAGATCTTTTGTATGTAGCCATTATTCAGAGCGATTATAAAATACTATTTTATATGTGAAGAATAAATCTAGTACAATGCGGAACGATAAAATTGTCGCCAAAAACACTACAGTTTTGTGCTCTAAAATTTAAAGACTTTTATTGAAAAAAAAAAAAAATTCAGGTAACTTGATTATGTAGTACAACTTACATTTGTTCAGGATAGTCGCCTTCAGCCTCAATCACCGGGTCCTATACGGGTCCAGAACTGGGAGCATGCTTTTTCTACAAACGCTGGCGGGAGCTCAGCGAATACTCGGCGGACGGCGACGATCAAGCTCTCATTGATGTTGTGGGAGATCATATTCGTGATGTTCTCCACGTATGACAAAATGAAGTAGTCCAGTGGGGTCAGGTCGGGGGAGAAGGGAAGCAGTGAAAGAAGAATACAAAGTTTTAACACTCCTTCTGAAGCCAACCTGGGTCTCTTTGGACTTGTGGGCCAGCTCTGAATTCTGATGCCACACTCAGGGTCTGCCAGCGGCCATCTGATTGCGCCAGGGAATCACCACACACTCCAGCACATCCAGGTCCACGTTGGTGTTGACTTTCAAACCGACTTCGAAGATGTGATGTGGCATAATTTGACCCTCACTTAAGACCACACCAAAGACCATAACGGTGGCCGCAAACTTTGTGTTCATCACCCTAAGCACGCCTCTGTTATCTATGGCAATCCAACGATGCATTTTGATGGTGCTGGCTATGGTCCTATAATTATAACTTGGATCGCTAGAAACATGAGTTGCACAGCGGCGAATCTCCTATCTTGCTCGTTGAACATTGTGTCACTTTTTGACATGATAGAAGGCTCTTATCGCTCTTGGAATTTATACACAACTGGACAACTAGTGGTTTGCAACAAAAAAGAAAACTGTTTATGCCGTCTTCTGTATGACGACAATTTTATCGTTCCACCTTGCATTATAAAAACGTGAAGTGAACAAGCTGTTTACTATATACTGTAATGGCACAAAACGTTTGCTAAAATGCACATTGATTTTATTTAGTAAAAAAAAAAAACAAGTCTTCACATCAACCATATCTATTATTGAATTGAGCAACTCCACTCAATTTGTTATCTATTTATTTTTGCTAAATGTTTATCAAACTAAACTTTAATATGTTTCTGAGTGTTTTAAGAATGCGCGACATTCTTATTTCAGTGCTTTATTGGGTTTTATTTGCTTTATTCTGACATTTAATTTACACAATGTGTTCGTACAAATCTTACACGTAAGTGACAATTAGACAAATATTAACTCTTTACGTTTATCTCATCCATCACGATTAAAAGGAATTAAGCGTTTTATTTATGCAAGAAGAGGGTTTTAATATATGACATAATTTATGAATGACTTTATATATGTCATAGTTTATGAATGTCTTAATATATGCCATAGTTTATGAATGTCTTAATATGTCATAGTTTATGAATGCCTTATAATGTCATAGCTTATGAATGTCTTATAATATATCATAGTTTATGAATATCTTAATGTCATAGTTTATGAATGTCTTAATGTCATAGTTTATGAATGCCTTAATGTCATAGTTTATGAATGCATTAATGTCATAGTTTATGAATGCCTTAATGTCATAGTTTATGAATGTCTTAATATGTCATAGTTTAAGATCGTCTTAATAATAGTTTAAGAATGTCTTAATAATAGTTTAAGAATGTCTTAATATACGTCATGGGTTTATGAAGAACGGAATGAAATCAAAGTGGAATATTTGTAATTTTTGTGACTCAAAGTGTCAGAGGTAGTTTAGTAAAAGTATATAATCAATGTCTATGTATTTTTAAAACAGACGATTTATACGAATTATATATGGCATCACGCGTCTTATTGGAAGTATATCCTGCGTCTAGATCAGCTTTCTAGTTTACGTGATAAAATGCTCAGCTGTAATTAATACGATAATAAATAGCTTAACTGAAAAAAAAAAAATCCATAACGTTGCACTTTAACGACGATTGTTAAACCACACCTTTTGTATTTCACTAGTTATTAATATTGTCATAAAATGAGAAATTCTCAGCCTAGACTGAAAAAAAGACAGGTTGTTTATTTTTTTATTATATTTAGAAATCTGTATTGACACTAACCTGTATGGTACATAAATCACGTTGATTATTTCTAATTAGTTTACCGTTTTATGACATGACAAGCATGCTATAATCGACCTTAATTGTTAGTAGGAATTATGTCTGAAAAGAATTAATTTTAATTTTCCTAATCAGCCGAAAAATGTAATTAAGTTAACAGGTGTCGCTTTTCCACAATTAAGTATCTTTACTTCTACTCTGTCACTGTATACTCAATTAAATACTGAAATAGTGTTTAATGATTGCCAATCTCATTTCATCCAATTCTCGTAAGGTGTAGTACGCACCTTTAATTAGTACCTAAATTAGATAGCAAAATAAATGGGTTCTTTATGTATATATGATACATGCGTAAAGATACGTATTATTTAAAAAGTAAACACTATGCTATAATAGATGGATTTCTTGAATGAAAGTAAATTTAAAAAATAATGGTAATTTTTTGTGACCCAAATAATCATGGGCAGTATATATATATATATATATATATATATATATATATAATGTGTGTATATATATATGTGTATATATACGTATATATGTGTATGCATATATATACGTATATGTGTGTGTTTCTGTGTGTGTGTGTGTGTATATATATATATATATTTATAACTACTTCATTTACTCACATAAAATTAATATACGAAAGTATAGATTTATGCTTAAACTTTAAGTATTTACTTCAAAAGTGTTCAATACGTGGGTAGAACTAGTTAGTAATTTATAAAATATATATGGCGATTAAGCTACATCGAATATTCGGCGTTTCATCCACTCTAGGATTCCTCAGGCTTATGCGGGAATTCTGTGGTTGTTTATCGTTTTTATATGGTCCTCTTCTTTTGAGGATTTTAGTTAGCCAATCAGCTTTCTAGTATCCACCGCGCCCCTACCTATCAGCCAGTGTTAGTGTTAGTTTTATTTTGTCATGGTGTC
Organism: Euprymna scolopes; assembly: GCF_053919585.1. Lineage (NCBI taxonomy): Eukaryota > Metazoa > Mollusca > Cephalopoda > Sepiida > Sepiolidae > Euprymna > Euprymna scolopes. Next base: position 98,349,702 of record NC_136490.1, on the reverse strand, counting down.
TGCTTTTTTATTGTTTATTTTGTTGTTGTTTACATTGTTTTTATTTAGTATTTTGTTATGTGCTTTAATTATCATCTCTAAATTTTTGCAACAACTGTAGGATAACTGTAAGGTATTTTTATTGAAGATTTTGTGTAAAGGGTTGGTTTCGGGAAAGTGTTTTTCAATAAGATCTAGAAATTTATTGCCAAGTTTTGTTTTTAACATTTGATTGTATGGGGCCGTATACCAGATTATAGTTCTTTTTCTTCTATTTTTAATTTTATTATAATTATTGGTGTTTGTTACTTATATTTGATATCGATATGTTTGTATCCACTATTTTTAGGGCTGTTTCGTAGATATTGGTTGACCTGTTAAATACATTTTCATCGCTTGAGTTATTACTGAGTCTACTTACGATCGAGTTAGGAATGTGTTTTATAATTGATGGTGGGTGATTGGACTTAGGGTTTACGTAAATTGGAGTAGCGTTATCTTTTAAGTATGGTTCATATGTGTTTTTATCTAAGTTTAACGTGACGTCCAGGAAGTTTGTTATTTTTATGTTAGCTGATACGTCTGCTTTTAGGCCTAATTTTTTCATTTTCTTGTGTATGATTTTCTTAAAGTTTTCTCCCTTGACTTTGTTGGAGTTTTTTTTTTATTATAGCTAGTCCGTCATCTCTATATAGGCCGATATACGTAGTATCGAATATGCTTGTGAGGGTATATAGAATGAATAATCCCACAAGATCTGATGCCTCTGCAGAATCGCTGGCACCCATCGCCAAATTAAACGAATTTTTCATTGTATTATTTATTAGAACTGATTTTCTACATTTTTTAATGATGATTTCTTCCGAGGATATATCAGTGTAGACCTCGGCAAATTCAAGGGCAATGTTAAAAAGTTCTTCGGATATCGAGGGATAAAAGTCTATGATGTCAAACTGTATAAACTTACATTTATCTTTGTTTTCTATATTTTTAAACCAGGTGATTGCTTGGGTAGTATTTGCCCACTGGTTTAGTTCTAGGTCTTGTTTGATCAAACGTTGATTAGCTACGAAGACAGGATTAGTGGCATTAAAACGAATGCAGTTTTGTGCTCTAGAATTTCTTTTTCTACCTCCATTCTTTTGCCAGCTTCTTTTGATACCTCGGTGGTAAAACTGCAGAGCACGCTTTGATACTCACATCTCTGTCGCCACTCCGAAATCTACAAACTCATATCAATACTGTGCTGACATATAATGTATTAGGTGCCGGTGAATATTGCTCCGTTTAATTTTTCTTGCATAAATGAATTAAATCACGTATTTCTGCTTCTGATGTACCTTCATGATGCGATCTTAGAATTTCCCAACTTCAACAGATAAAAACTCCGTCATGAACACACACACACACAATCTCTTTTACAACACACATACACTAACTCACTCGCACACATACATACCCACACACAGAGGCATAGTTCCCTTAATATATAAGTACATATATCTAACACGGTGATTTGAATTTTCCATGAAACTTTGCAGATTAGCGATTATCCAAGTGCAAATTTTCATAATTCTTCTCTCTTTCGCTATGTATTTTTCTTCGATTTTATGATTTATTTCAGTTTAAACATCCGTTTCATATTATTAATATTTCTCGTCTTTTTCAAGACCGAGAAATATTAATATGAAATTTTGCCGAGAATGCCACAATTATTTCAAGTTTTACTTTTGTTTCATGCTATGTCAAACAGTTTGTCCCTTTTTACAAAACAAATGGAGACATAATGTTCGACATTTGACTATTAATTTGAATTCTTCACAGAAATTATAGTTTATATCAGTACTTTCCATGTATTTGTACCTTGAATAAACTACTAAAATACATCACAAAAGTTAAGCAATGTAGATCCCGGTCAGTACCAGATGAGTGACCATTTGCGTATGCTAGGCGCCGTATGCCATCTTACCATGAACCGGATGTACATATTTTTGTTTCATTTTCTTTCAGGCAGAGTTCTCAGAAATCAAGAGGCCGCCTACTTTGAGCGTATACTTAAACGCTATGTGAGATACATGGATATTTGAATATTGCATTAAAGTTCTTTATCTCTCGAGCACTTAATAAATAAAGAAATTGAGAACATAATTTCCCTCTCACCAAAATTACCATTTAAATATGCTTTCCTTTTTAGTCTCTTGGTCTTGCCAGATTCCAAGCCAAGAATTCATCTACCCTTATTAAGTATCCAGCTTCGTGCTATTACTTGAAATAACATCACTTGAAGAAGGTGCTTTATTCCTTGTAAAAGATAGCGTCGGTTAGTCATGCGGGGAGATTTTTTTTTGGGGTGGGTGGGCTTCGAATACTATGTGATTTTGAAAATTTGGTTAGAGTTTACCTCTAAGGAAAGATATCCTCATGCCAGATTTTCCTAACAAACTCTTGCACAGAGAGCCCTTATACACACGAGTATAGTGTCTATTAGACATTCAAGTTCTCTTCAGAAGTCATTCAAATTCTTCTATTCGGCCTGGGACGGCTTATAAATTTCAAATTCCTTTCCGACGAAGCCGGCATTGCTAGTCCAGGGCTAATATTAAACCAGGTATTACCTATTCGTTTTATTTACTAATTTTTTCGGAACTAGCCTGTGCACAATAAAGAGATAATAAAACTCGGTCGAAAATGCAGTTTACTAGAATATCTTGTCCTTTTCTTCACCATATTACTTTCCATGCTCGCATTTTTCTATTGCAATCCATGATTTTTCCAGGCTTCTAGTAAATTCACTTGTTTTTTGTTTAATTTCAGTCTTATTTTGCCCCCATAAACATTACATACAGTTTGATCTCCTGTAGTAACCAGCAAATACATAGACATGTTTAAATTTTATATATATATATATATATATATATATATATATATATATATATATATATATATATATACTCGAGAGAGATATGCACTGCTTTATCCAGTATTTATCAAATATGTCGGTCTCACTACCAGTGTATGCTCACGCAACTGCCTAATCTACCAACTAGTTGGATTGTGACGCTCTTGACAATGAACCTCATGACTTATTACGCCAAAACAATCCAAATAAATGAATTAGTTAACCGTGAATAAAATGCCGGCGCGTTCAAAGGATCAGACGCACCGCTGACTAGTCTGATATACATATAAACAAAACAACTTGAAAAGAAAAAGTTTACATCAAAATAACTCCAAGCATGAACAGACCATAACCAACACCCCCGGTAGAACATCTAAAACTATTCGAAGGATTTGTAGACGTAGAACAACGCTGTTATCGTATATACTCGTGTAATAGGTGTGTTTCTTGGATCAATTGTTCAACAAAAAGAAGAGTGTCGTTTATTACACCCTCTTGTAATGGCGAAGCTGGCCGTTCTTCAGTTCAAACAAACGTGTGTCGTTATGAAGTACTAACGTTTCTCAGTGTATGTTATGTGATCTTGGGATAATAATAATAATAATAATAATAATAATAATAATAATAATAAACACAGTAGCACTACTACCAGCGATCAACTATCACTTTATCTCTATATAGTTACACCACGTTTTCTTGTGTTTAGCACTGTGGTAAGATCCTGAACAGTCATTAATGAAAATGCAAAGCCTTTCCTGAAAACAAATGCAAAAATTTTCTGCAGTTAAAATCATTTCTATATGAGTTTCGAACTTCTCAAAGACCGAGTTTGTAAAGAAGGTTAAAACATCATTGCCCTCTGCCCAATTCGCCTATTAAATATGGTACAGTATATATTTTCTCTGATCTCTTGGTTTTACTGGATTCCAGGACAAAACTTAATTTAGTCTGGTGGAGTATCCACTTTCGTACAGTTACTTAAGGGAACATCCTTGAAAAAACAAGTGAGCGTCGGCCATACCGAGGAGATCATATTTGGGCTGCGAATGCTATAACATAATAGATTATTTAGCTGTTTTTTTTTTTTTACATAGGCCTCACCGCTTATCAAGGTCAAGAGGCCACTGGAGGATAAGGGTTAAAGAGTGGACAGTAGAAATTGGACAATCTAGTAAACGTTAGTAATGGAGATTCGGTAAATTTGTTAACTTATATGGAACGGCTCATCAAAAACTTGTATACGTTAGACTTGGAGACAACTATATTTTAGTCAGTTGGAAAACAGGAAAACGGAAGACAATTCCATAGGTGTGCAGTTCTAAGAAAGAAGCTTTGCTCATGGAATTTACGTTTAGGTATAGATAAAGAGTGGGGGAAAATAGTGATAATGTTATCTTCTAGACGGGTGTTTCTTGTGAAAGTTTGGCGAGGGGGGACCATAGATCGGAGCTCAGCCGCGAACTTGCCATGAAAATAACGATAGAGCAGAGACAAACTCGCAACATCTCTTCTGTAAGAAAGAGGTTGCAAGGAAGAGAAAAGACGCCCCTACGAGGCTACGAAGTATAGTTTGAACTCTATCACGCCAGGATAAGTCCTTTCTAGTAGGTCCTGCCCAAATGTGGCAACAGTACTCCATCCTACGACGTACCTGTTAGTTAGAATTGACTTGTTAGGAAAAGTATCTTGATGCCAATTTATCCTGACAACTCCTTATACAGAGAGTACTTAAACATTCGAGGATAGTGTCCCAAGACGTTAAAGTTCTTTTTTCGCTAAAATGCATAATAATGTAAAAAGAAAAACTCTACAGGAAGATAAGGGTAAGTGGGAGAGGAGGAGATGGACAGAATGTTATTTAATTAATTCATATTAGAAGAGACTTTAAAATAAATCGAAATGAACAAATTGTGATTATCTATAAGGAACGGTTTATGGTAAGTATTTGACGATATTGAAGTTGAATACGACCAAAATTTAGTCTGCAGAGAAGCGGTCTCGTTTGTAATGACTTCTTGGAAAGAAACGATTTTCATAGAAATTCTTACTGCTTCTAAGCACACGAAGGCAATAAAGGAAGTTCTTTTCAGCTCTGGTAAAATACAAGTTCTTGCTATGAATGTATTAGAAGGATGGCGAGAGATTGCTGCTTAGCTAAGGAACTACCAATAAAATGAGAAAAACAATGTTTTTTTTTTTCTATATGAAAAGCAAGTGGTGTACAGAACGGGCGATTATTTCGTCTTCTTGATTGTTAAGTCAAATGTGTATTTTCTCAAGGCACAAAAACTTGCTCTTGCCGGACAGCAGTAGGAATTCCATAGCTCAGTCCTTATACTTACGTTGATGGACACCAGTGGAGTAAGGTTTTGTAAACGTAATCCATTAAAGTACGTGCAACAAGCACAATAAAACATTTCGGCGATGCGACCGGTGCACTTTAGTAGATAGTATGCGATCTATTAGATTAGAGACACTATTTTTAACCTTGTCTAAGAGGAAGAGGCTGGTAGCTGAAGCAGCTGCCAATATTTGATGAGAATATGACATACATGGGGGTCTTGTATAAATACAGTGACATGTATGAGGAGTTTTCTAGCTCGTTACAGGGAGCCCATATTTTTTCAGCAGCTTTGTCAATGGTTTCCATATATTTGCCCCAATTCATGCTAGCTGTCAATATTGGAGCGTGGAGTTTAAATGATAGATTCTCATGTAGGTTTCTATTAGCCATGGCAATCGATGATCGAAAAGTTTTCTTATTATTTTTGATGGAATGCAGTTTTGTGTTAGTAGCACTAAATGTTACCATTCATGTATACTCCTCAATTCCACTACAGACTTGAGATCATTTTTATGGATTCAAATAGCGCAGTGGATATGTATGTATTCGTTATCTTCACATTTTGGAAACAGTGATGTCATCAGTAAATATTCTCATCTCGAACACAATTGCATGAGGGAAATAGTTCACAAACATAACAGATAATGACAGTTTATTATCGACCTCTAGGGCACACCCGCATTAATGTCAATGCTGTTTACATTTACGGCCGTCAAAAGCGAGATCTTTCTTTTTGCTAAAACTGATCTATCGCATTAACTATACGACAAGCAATACCGTACGAATTCGTTCTCATGAAAAGACCTTTATGCCTTTGTCAAAAGCTTTGGATATATCTATTGTTACAGCCCATGCTTCACTTGTTCTGTCCAGTGCATAGCAAATGCGTTCAAAGATCACCGTTAGGACATACGAAGAAGAACGAGCTTACCTAAATCCATACGGAAAGGGGCTTAGCATTAAAGAGATGATGAACTATCGCTCGATTGATTAATGATTCAAAGATTTTAACGACGAGCGGGGAGATGCTGATCGGGCGATAATTTAGCGTGTCGGTAGTTTCACCAGAATAGTTAATTACAGAGGCAAATTCCAGCTATCAGTGATGTAAGATTCCGCTAGTGAATTTGTTGTGGAGTTTGGTGAAGCGATTTTTATGAATAAGACGTTTTATTACAAGTAAATGGGCGTATTTACTCTTACGCATTATTAGGTAAATATTGTTCGAATTTTTATCGTGTGGATATAACATTGACCTGGATTACATCTCCCAACACACACACACACATCAGTATATACAGGCACATATATGTATATATAAGAATACATATATATATACACACTTATACACACACATATATATACAAACTTATACACACATACATATATATACACATATATACATATATATACACACACAAACATATATATACACATACACACATATATACATATATATATATACACGCATATATATACATATATATACACGCATATATATATACATATATATACACACACATATATATATACATATATATACACATATATATATACATATATACAGACATGCATATATACACACATATATATACAGACATATATATACACACATACACACATATATACAGACATATACAAATATAATTTAACCTTAAAAATTAAATTTTGTATAAGAATAATAAATTTTGTGCCTTTTCTTTCTTTATTTTTTTTTCAATTTTTCTTTGCTTATATTTCTTTATTTTTATTTTTCTCCTTCCTTTCTATTTTCTTTGCATACATTTATTTTATCTCCTAAATATTATATATGTATTTTTCTAGTTTCTCGTTATTTCTAGTTTCTCGTTATTTCTAGTTTCTCGTTATTTCTAGTCCCTTATTATTTCTAGTATTATGTGCTTCGCTATTTCTCTACTTTTCGAACTCTTCTTTTCCTATTATGTTATCCCTCACACACTTTTCCGTTTCCTGTCTGAATGTTTTTTTAAGTCGATGTTGTCTTTTTAATTTTACTCTTACTTTTTTTTATATTGCCGATTTTTTCTATTTTCTGATGAGAAGCGTTTAACTTAAAATGGCATGGTCTGAAGAAGTTTCTTTTCTATTTCCTTTTCTTTTATCCTTATTGACATATCAATGTAATAAATTTCCTATGTAACCTTACTTATATTTTTTTAATTTATTCTCTCTCTCTCTCTCTCTCTATATATATATATATATATATATATATATATATATATATATATAATATGCGTGTGGGTGTGTAACAGATTTCATATAATTATAATAAAATTATTACCTAGCGTTTAATTGGAAGTTTGTAACAGATGTTTGTTTTCTCATAATCACTCGGGGCCCTTTTGCCTGTCTATGAAACGAACAGTATCTACCAAACTACTTTGTTTATATTTAATCTACAGACATTTAACTTTATAAAAAGAAAATATGAACCTTTGAAACAAATTCGATTCGTTTTAGCCAGTTAATATAGCTGCTAATGGGTCAGAGTTTTAAAAATATTTGACCTTGTCAAGTGTAAGTCAATTCTTGTCGACGTTTGCGCAAATATACATTTATACATTAATGCATGTTAATTTTTAGTTTTGCTATCCATCTGGTGTTAGCTCAGACAGTAAAGATTCAAACTGGAGCGATGGATGTTTTTGTTTCGAGGTTAGCTGATGGCACTCAAGCAATATTTTATTAGCTTTTAAAATCACTACTTTACATGGCGTACAATATAATAAAAACTAGGGTATTGACGCTATTATGATAAATATCAAATCTGCATAAATTAAATATTATATTTAAGCGTATTTTAAAACTTGGCCCCGTCAGATGGCTACTACTTTATAATTGGTACAATAAATTAATCAATAGACTATTCGCTCTATAATGATAAATATGAAATCTGCATGAACTAAAATATCATATTTAAGCTATTTTACGACCGGTAATTAAACCACAAAGTGTAACTTTTATTAATCATTGCTTGATATAATATTAAGTTTCTTACTCCATAGTAGATTATGTTTGCATTCTTTTGTATTGTAAACTAACTGACAATGAATTTCTTAACAATTGTAAAAAATGTATACTACATTTTCGTTGTAAGCTGATTTAGATGATTAATAAAAAGTAACACCAATTAGATGAATAATAAAAAATAACACCAATTAGATGAATAATAAAAAAGTAACACCAATTAGATGAATAATAAAAAAGTAACACCAATTAGATGAATAATAAAAAATAACACCAATTAGATGAATAATAAAAAATAACACCAATTAGATGAATAATAAAAAATAACACCAATTAGATGAATAATAAAAAATAACACCAATTAGATGAATAATAAAAAATAACACCAATTAGATGAATAATAAAAAATAACACCAATTAGATGAATAATAAAAAATAACACCAATTAGATGAATAATAAAAAATAACACCAATTAGATGAATAATAAAAAATAACACCAATTAGATGAATAATAAAAAGTAAAACCAATTAGATGAATAATAAAAAATAACACCAATTAAATGAATAGTAAAAAAAAGATGAGATCAATTAGATGAGTACATACTAAAAATAACACAAATTGAAAATAACAAAGTAACACTAATTAATATGATAAAGTAATGGCTTACATTAAATGAAATAATGGTATACAAGATCGATGGCGTGAAAACAGTATTAGATAGATAAAAACTATAATCAACAACTTTTTTTAAAATTCAAACATATATAAAAAGATGAAGTATGCACGTATTATTTTGACGTAGTTTGATATTGTAAAAATATTGTAGACAATAATGTGTGTACTGATATAAATATGTATGTATGTGTTTCTAATGAGCCCTGGGATACAGTATGACATACGATGTTTTTTTTCCGGTCCCTAGTTACGGCGTTTGCTCCGCCTTACGGTGTTATTTATGTTATTTGATTATATATATATATATATATATATATATATATATATATATAATGTACTATAATTTGTTACTAATTTTTAAGGCCGTATCCCGGGGTTGTAATATATATATATATATATATATATATATATATATATATATATATATATATATATATATATATATATATATATATATATATGTTTTACTTTTTTTGCCGTCTGTAGCTTCCTCAGACTTAGGAAGTTACAGACAGCCAAAAAACGGCCGGGTAGCTGAAACAATAATGTAACTTAACAGAAGAATACGGTAATAAAAAATAACACGCACATTTGCTCTACAACAGTATTGAGCACTTTCTTCGGGCTTTTGTTAATTACCATTTCTACTATATATATATATATATATATATATATATATATATATATATATAATATATATATATAAATATATAAATTTTCAGTTCAATCATTATATAGTAACACACAAGTAGATAGATAGTTTAACTCCGAATTTTGTACAAAACAAAACATCAAAACAATTCAAGATACAAAGAAAAATTGCAGATAAAATTAAGCTTAGTGCTTAGCAGTTAGTCAAACAGAGCTTACTTATTTTTACGCCGTAACATATAAATTTGCAATATAATTGATGCGAAATTGTGGCCAAATGAAAACGAAAAAAAAAAATTGTAAGACTTACGTCCATTAAATATCTTCCAGAAATAAATTTTGCTCATATCAAAAGAATATTCTCAAAGATGGTTATTACATATAACTATCAATATTAATTATTTCCTTCTGACAAAATGTTTTGCAGTCTCTTGAGTTTGGCGCTATTACACTGGAAATAAGGCTGACATTCAAAATTTCTTATTAACTTTTTTTATACCGGAAAAAATAAATGGCTTTTTAATCGACTAATTAAGTGTCAGTTAATACTTCATAGTTCTCTAGTAGAATTTCATTATACTTATTTATGGACTTCCGGTTAGAAATGATGTCATGCTATTTAAACTATATATATATATATATATATATATATATATATATATATATATATATATATATATATATATATATATATATACAGTGGGTGGGTGTTTCTGTACATATATAATGTATGTTGTATTTTTTATGTTTTTTATAGTAATTTATTTAATTGTATTCTTTAAATAAGCAGCTATCAGGAAAAATGTTTAGAAAACTGTTACCTATAAAATAAAATAAGCGAGATATAAAATGAAAGACATGGTAAGCGAACGTGAAAGGAAAAATTACTTAATAAATAAAACAAAGATGAAAAAAATTACTTAATAAATAAAACAAAGATGAAAAATTACAAAAATATTTATATATAAATGTTTATAAAATTTCATATATTTCTTTACCAGCAATGCTTCAAGCAAACCACCATTTACTCTTGAAATTCTTTTATATATGTTACACGCACACACACACACACACACATATATATATATATATATATATATATAGATAGATAGATAGATAGATATAGATACTAGCGCGCTGCTCGCCGCTTAAATATGATATTGTAATTTTTGCAGATTTCGTATTTATTATTAAAAGCTAATTTGCAATTGTTTATTATGTTTGGGGCAATATATAGAAGTAAATTAAAACGTAAAAAGAATTAACTTGGCTGAATCAGTAATCTAGAATCGAAACCAAAATAATTAACTGTTCAGCCTTATTCTTTACTATATGAGCGATATTCGCTAGTATATGGTAGCGATTGCAGCATGGCATATATATATATATATATATATATATATATATATATATACTAGAAAATGTACCCGTCCTTGACTGGGTTCAAAAACAGCCTACAAAAAATGGACTCTGGTTTATGAAAGTATGATAGGTTATGAAAAGGAAGGATTGTAAAAAGATAGCTTCGAATTTGGGGGTATCAAAACCAAAGAAAAACATGATGAAAATAAAAATAAAATAGATGAATCCCATAATTTATTATACCATATCTGTTCACACTGAAACACTTATCAGACTGTTCTGTGGATCTATATTAAAAAACCTTAACTTTGTGACACATTTCCATTCTATGGAGGTCAGGCGCGAACGAACACTCCATACTTTTATTATACCATATTTCTTCAAACTGAAACATAATTATCAAAGTATACTTACGCAGATAGATATGAAAAGTTTTTATTAAAGTGTGTGCCTGTTTCCATTTTATGGAGGCCAGGCGCGAAGGCAGACTCCACAATTTTATCATACCATCCCTATTTAAGTTAAAACATACTCATCAAAGTATTCTTATGTACATCTATATCATAAACACATGTAAACGTTTTTTTTTTAATTTTTATTTCCATACTTTGTGGACCTGGCGCGAACGAAAACCGCACAATTTTAATGAACCACCGTTCTGCCAGATCAAACATACCCATTCCTGTGTCTCGATACATCTTCTAACATCATATGTTATCAGTTTTTTAAAATAGTCAACCATATAGGAGACTATTCGTGGCCAGACACACACACACACACACACACACACACACACACACCTAGACATTCAGCTTTATATTACAGATGTCAAAATTTTGAAAAGACAAATGGCTTTCAAAACTTAACACAGTGAGTACCATTAATAAATATTAACGCAGGCATAGATGTAATTTACGCACACCGAGTTCCAATTTTTTTCAATTCGGTCACATTAGCAGCCATTTTTACCAGCTAAAACCCAAATACAATGTGTTCACCTACATATCACGTTTCCAGCCTGTAGACCAAAAATTAAAATTGTAGTCTTGTAGAGACCGTTCCGCGAATTATTATTCTCGTCTTTCTTATGTTGTTTTACGACGTTTCGGCCAACTATTCCTCTGACCTTCGTCAGGTAATAACCACGACGGGATAGGAACTCGAATCTCCTAACAGCATTCTCAGCAATCACTGCCGCCCGTAGTTGTTGTCCTCTCACCACGTTTTTATCCAAGTAAGCCTCTGGCCGGCTTTGGTTAGGATTGAAACCGCCATCTTCAGACAACTATCACCTGGAACCGTGGAGATTCAACGTTTCTATCAACTGCACCGCGGGCCTCGTGCGAATTGTCTGAGGCTTACTTGGCGATAAACGTGGTGAGACGACAACAACTATGGATGGCAGTAATTGCTGAGAATGCAATTTGGATTTTCTATCCGTCGCGGTTATCACCTGACGAAGGCCAGGGGAATAGTTGGCCGAAACATCGTGAAACAACATCCAAGAAAGATGAGAATAATAGTCCGCAATAAATAAATTGATATAATACTCATCCCATTAATGAATTCCAATTAAAATAGGCATCTAGTTTGGATCCTTTCTATCTTTCGAATTAATTTCCTTGCTTCCAGCAAGAATAGGCTGATAATCACCATATTTGTTTAAGCCCCAAAACTTTCGTTTGGATTTATCTAGATAAACCAATAGAAGCAAGGAAGGTATATAAGATCCAAACTAGAATCACCAGACAGAAAATGTTTCTTTGGAACAATGAAATATGCCTAAAAGAAAGCATGCTGCTCTCACACCCACACCCACACACACACACACACACACACATATATATGTGTGTGTGTATGCAAAAGGAAAAATCAAAATTAATTACTTATATATTAATCATTGTTTTTTTTTTCTTTTGTTCAAAAATATTCTCAATAGTTGAAAATATCGTGCGTTTTTTACCTGAAATTTGAAATAAAATATATTTCAGTAAAATAGAAATTCTGTGGTGCGATTTTGGCGTGAACTGAATGTTTTATTTTTCTTTGAACGATACATACACGTTTGAAGTGAAAATGTTTAGTGCGCTTACGAATTTGAATGAGTTGCGTCTTCTTTTGATATCAACGTTGATTACAATGTGTTTTGCTAATGCGATATTGTTAGGCATGGCAGTTAGCTTGAATCTATATTCAAATTTTTTGCGGTGATTATTTTACTGATTAAAAGAAAAAGAAATCAAAGCTTAAACTCGTATAATTGCGTTAGATTGCATGGTGAATGCTAATTAAAAGAAATCTTTTCTGCACGTCAAATATTTGAAATTTTAACAGCTATCTTTCCTTTAAAAATATTCTTTTCACTTCATTTACGTTCTGCAGATGTAAGGATATTGTACTAGCTATCTTTCGAATCATTTATTTAAAAAATGTATTGAAATATAGACGGAACGTTCATAGATATAAAAAAACGCGTTTTCTTATTTACATTCTTCAAGGTTGACAAAGTATTTTCAATGATCGCATTAGCACACACACACACACACGTGCACATACGCACGCACGTGTGTGTGTGTGTTCAAAAAATAAATGTCTCAAAAGGATAAGTACATATACATTAATGACTTTTCTAATTCCGTATTTTACATGTGTGTGTGTATGTATTATACATATATATTTATATATTCGTTTCTTTCTCTCTTTCACTCTTTCTTTCGAACTCTCTCTTTATATATATATATATATATATATATATAGTGTGTGTGTGTGCGTATATATATATATATATATATATATATATATATATATATATAGTATACGTAAATATTCATATATTCATTCCTTTCTCTCTGTATATATATATATGAGTATATATAGGAGTGTATATATGTGTACGTGTATATATATATATATATATATATATATACATATATAAAATATATTTTAGTCATCGACATACAGACCTGTTTCGTTGTTTCACAACTCATCGGTGCCGCTAGACTAACACCTCTCCCAAGCCGAGGATCGAACCTAGAACCGTCGTGATGACAGTCGGCAGTCCTACCCCCTGACTACGGAATCGGTGGCCGAAATTAAACTGTCCGAACGTCTATTTAAATAAACATCCGTCCGCTACTCGTAGAGGGCTCAAACGTTTGTTTGTAAACAAATCGCGAGCTTCGCATTATTTCAGCTAAATTAAGTAGCGAGTAAGATAATTTACGAGAGTGCTCTACCGAAGAGGGGAGCTTTATAAAATATATTTTAGTCATCGACATACAGACCTGTTTTGTTGTTTCACAAGTCATCAGTGCCGCTAGACTAACACCTCTCCCAAGCCGAGGATCGAACCTAGAACCGTCGTGATGACAGTCGGCAGTCCTACCCCCTGACTACGGAATCGGTGGCCGAAATTAAACTGTCCGAACGTCTATTTAAATAAACATCCGTCCGCTACTCGTAGAGGGCTCAAACGTTTGTTTGTAAACAAATCGCGAGCTTCGCATCATTTTTTTATATAATATATATATATATATGTATATATAAATGTAAGTTCTGAATTAAATTATGTATATTACAACAAAATTTATTGTTTGACAAGGAGTACAATTTTTTTAAGTTTGCGAATGCATATATATATATAACATATTTCTGTATGATATAAATGAATATTTACATTTGTGTGTGTATATATTATAGTCATTACGAATTTTAAACCATATTTCCCAAAACTACGGGAGATAACATAGGCACATTTTCTCTTATATATGGGATAATATAATATAGTTGTTGGTTGTTTTTGTTTTATGGCATATCAACCCTTTTCGGGTTATTTAATGCAGAATCCAAAGATTTTGAAGATTTTTTTTTTAATAGAATATATTTGTTGTTTTCACGTCGGTTTCTATTTAACCCATAGTTGGGACCCTAACAGGTACTACCACTCTGGGTCAGAGTGGAGCTGGGAGCAATGGTAATTAAAGGGTGGCTCCACACTCCCCAAAGCCCACAAGCTGGGGCCTCACTATTGGATATAGTTTAAGGTAATATCCAAGACTCCTATAATATAGTGGATAATTATATTTTAAAATATATATATATATATATATATATATATATATATATATATATATATATATATATATATATATATAATTAGAGATATTGTGCCTATGTTATCTTTCGTGGTTTTGGAAAATATGGTTTAAAATTCGTAATGACCCGTTTATTGCTTTATAAGATTACACTTTCCGGAAGCGGATGTACCCGCCTTAAACCCAGACCTGTACACCAACATTTGTATTATGCTGTACCTATTTACAATGCCTTGCCACGGGACAGTTAGACACCAGGGACATGGAACAAACGATAAAGATTGTCTCAGTTGTGAAGGATTTCTTCTCTTCTGACAGAGAACAAGACATTTGAATACAGCATCTGAAAAACAAATACTACACTTTTATCTTGGCCAGCAGGCCCAGATCATCTGCTCTTAGGGGATTAGCAAGTAAATAATGACTTCTAAGATATTTGGTCCAGGATATAACCTTAAACTATATCCGATGGTGAGGCCCCAGCTTGCGGGGTTTGGGGAGTATGGAGCCACCCCTTAATTAACATTGCGCCCCGGTCCACTCTGACCCGAACTGATAGTACCTGCTAGGGTCTCAACTATGGGTTAAATAGAAACCGACTTATATATATATATATATATATATATATATATATATATATATATATGCCATGCTGCAATTTTTTTCTTCAAAATCACTTGCTTCGGCATTAAATAACATGAAAACTGTTGATATGCAGCAAAACAAAAACAACCAACCAACAACTAAAATATTTAATGCGCGCGCACATACACACACTCTCTTTCTCACACACACACACACGTGCATTGTTTGCTAGACGGATGAATCAATAAGCACACATGCACGTGAAAATGACACCTGGAAACGCACCGAACACGTATATGCGTTTTCACTCTGTATAAGATGACAGATATAATAATGTTTATATATAAAAACAATTAAAGGATCTATGAAGTCAATCATTCGAATTTTAGCGCTATTTTGTTTAACTATTTATAATCTGTTAATAATCCTCGTTGGCAATTACATAAAGTTTAGGTCTTCGATATACTTAGTCGGTTTATCTTTCTTGTAGATGGAATAATATCGATACGGCAAGCATCCGTTTGTGCCAATATGGCTTTACTTTCTGTCTTTTCCCTTCTGTTTCATCATTCGTGTCCACAATCACTTGCCTTCAAAGTTGCAAGCTGGCCAGATCATCACACTTTAGACAAATTATATCAGAATGCGGACATATTTTGGGTTTGATAAGTGGTTTAAAAGTAGGAAACCTGCGTTGGTGGACACAAGAAATTCGAGATAGAGAATAAGAGGGAGGAGTAGTAGGGAAACAGAAAGAGTAAACTAGCGACAGGAAGTATTCAAAGATAGATTGGCCCAATCAAGAACGTTTATGTTTTGATAACTTGACATTTTTGCGCTTGTGAGAGTGGGGGTTGGGGGTTATAAAGTAAGCATAAGTTCGAGATTAATTAGGTAATAGTCATTATGATATGTGTCAAAAATGACGAGAGGAAAACAAATTAAACACAGGAATAAATCATCACAAACGAGAACTTTATCGATTTCCTTCAAATCAACAAATATCTTCAGTCATAGAACTGCTCATTTGTGGAACTCTTTTCCGCTTGCCTGCTTTCCTGGTGACTACAATTTGGTTGTCTTCAAGTCCAACATAAACAAGATTTTTGCCGAGCAGTCCCCTTAAATATTCAGTGCTAAGCAGTTCACTTATATAATTAGATCCTACCAAATTCACACTACTAACGATTACTAAACTGTTATTCTGATGACTACCGGACACCCCTTAACACTTATATTTGAGTGGCCTTTGGACCTTGATAATGAGGTGACCCCCTTGAAAAAAATGATGAATTTAAATTTCGCGAAATAACGCCCCTCCCACCAAAAAAAAATATATATATATATAAAAGAAGAAAATGTAAAAAAAGAAAATGTGCGTTCTTCCATCGTCCATGTTTTTGCTGTTACAATACATTTAACATTTTCACTCTTTCCAATGATGTTCGTTAACAAACCACGTAAATCTCATGTTGATTATATATTCAAGTGTTTAATTTTTTATTTGACTTTTGTCCCTTTTAACATATCTCCAGATGATTTTTTTTTAAATCCTAATCATTTTTAGCCAAAATGAAAGAGTCATGTAAACGTACAAAAATTATTCTCTGATTTCTGCTGTGATATGTTTTATTAAATATATGCTCTAAACATTAAAAACACTGAAGGCTGACGTCAGGAATATGACGTTTGATATATATTTGTAGATCTATATTAATTGATACTAAACTAGGTGTTTACATTCGGACAGAATCTGTTCTTAAAAAAAACATCAACTCTCATATATATATATATATATATATATATATATATATATATATATATATTGACCCAATCAAGAACGTTTATGTTTTGATAACTTGACATTTTTGCGCTTGTGAGAGTGGGAGTTGGGGGTTATAAAGTAAGCATAAGTTCGAGATTAATTAGGTAATAGTCATTACGATATGTGTCAAAAATGACGAGAGGAAAACCAATTAAACACAGGAATAAATCATCACAAACGAGAACTTTATCGGTTTCCTTCAAATCAACAAATATCTTCAGTCATCGGAATCGGTAATCGAAAAAATCGGAATTTTTTGGAGTATCGGAATCGGAAAAATGTGTGCCTATTTTTCCGATGCCAACAGCGATTCTTTTAATAGCTTTTTATTTGATATTCATTAAAGAAAAATATTCTACCGCTGATAGTAATAATAAAATAGTGAATATCTATTCATTTTAACGTATTAGTAAAACTAAAATCGATAGATAATTCCTCACAAATGTATCCTTACGTTTAAGAAAAGATCTGCACATTAAACATGTGTTTTTACGGTAATCGTGAAAAATAACAACTTAATAGTTAAATATGTAGAAATTTAGAAAGAATCGAAATCGGATCTGATATTTGCATCGGAATCGAGAATTGTATCGAAATCGGAAAAACTATAGGACTCGTCCCATTCCTAGGTTATAAAATATGTGGTAATTAAGCTACACAGAATATTCCGCGTTTTATCCACGCTAGGATTCATCAGGCTATGCTTAGTTGATGAAACGCGAAATATTCTGTGTAGCTTAATTGCCATATCTATTTTATAACTTATTACCTAGTTCTACCTACGTACGGAGCACTGTTGAAGTAAATACTAAAAGTTAACCCATAAATTTATACTGTCGTACACTAATTTATGTGGTTAAATGAAGCAGTCACACACACACACACACACACACACACACACACATATATATATATATATATATATATAGGTGTATATGCAATATGCATATATTATTTAGTATGTAATTTTTACGCCAAACACTTCTTTTGGATTATTTATTTTAAGCAATTTATTGCGTATATAATTATGTTATTTAAATCAATAATACTCCATAGTCTTTTGAAGTACCACACACACAGAGGCACACACACCGTTTGGGTGTACCAATCATTTTAGTTCAGGAACTATATATATAAATTGTTTGTTCTACATAAGAATTTATAGATCACTACACATTCATGTGCATGTTTCGGTCAGCGAAGTAACCAAGCCCCGTTAGGCGACTATACAAGAGTACTTTTGTAGAAGCAATGTCGCCTGAAGACGTCTCTAGTTACTTGTAACTGGTTGACCGAAACATGATTATGAATGTGTAGCAACATGTAAATGCTTATGTAGAACAAATAAAAAGCATACCTTGCTCTTCTTCGATATTGAGCACTCTTGTATGAACCGCGTTAAAACTTCGTTGGTTGTTTCGCCTATGAAAAATATTAACCTGGAATAATTCTAATATATATATATATATATATATATATATATATATATATATATATATATATATATATATATATATAATCACTTACTACCAAGCGCTACTTATGTATTGAGCATTGTTGAAGTAAATACTGAACATTATATAGAGTAGAGATCCAAGATTCACATACAGATAATTGTGTGTCTAATTTTCAAAATTGTTTTTAAACAATTTATAACAAACGAAATATTTACTATTTATTTGTCATTTTATTTTCATATTCATACGTTCATCGTAATAATAATATTAACTAACTAAAGAGATTGCATAAAGAGGATATATGTATTCATGTACTTTCAAGGAAGGTAATTAAAGATCTATTTACGTTTTTAAAATGGCAATAGATGCATATTAAATGTATGCAAGGTAAAACAAATACTTAAAAATAGATTAATAAAAACCGGAAGGCAGATTGTAGAGGTGTAAGTTTTACGTAATAACTGAAAAGAAAATAATTAGTTGATTGTAAGGGCCTGTTTAATAGATTTTCGTGCTTACATTTTTTTTTGTATATGTTTTATAATAGATACATTTATTTTAAAGAAAGAGAAAAACGAGAAAATTGATCCTTGTTTTATGCATTTCCAAAACAGTCAATATTTACCATCTGAGGACGGGTACGTAAGCTAGTAAGCGTTAATCAATCATCTACAAGATGTCGATATTCTCGGTCCACCATAAGATTCTAACTCTTATTTTTTTCTTTCTTTTTTTAATTTATTTTTTCAAGGCTGTTGATGGGAGAAGTAAGACGAGATTTCCACCGCTGTCATATTAAACTCGGGCGCTTGTTCTGCACTCAAGCTGTGATCCGCTCCCGTAGAAACTATGTAGATGTTACGAGGGATGGAATGGGCGTTAGAATATGTAATCACAAACCAATGAATATGGATGGGCAAAAGGGAAAAAAGTGCCGGTTAACACATGGGCGAACGAGATTTCCGGCGAAAAGTTGTGTATTGATTGTAATCAACACGAGAAACGTCCAGTGTAAATACGGTTCCTCTATTTCGAACAGGCAACCATATATAATGTCTACGAAGCTGTAAAAACTCCATTCAACAATAAAAAAAGCATATATGTGTGTAGGTGTGTGTGTATTATTGTTTAATTTACACAAACACACACACACACACATGTAATATATATATATATATATATATATATATATATATATATATATATATATATATATATAATGTTTTATTTGAAGAAAGTTTAGATGATATAAGTCATCGGTACTATCGGTTTAAGATGAGTATCGGCTAAAGAGATTGACATGGGTATCTAAAACAGTCCTCGATTATCAGGTTTAAACCGAGGTACCGGTGACTTATCTAATCTAAATTTCCTGTAAATAAAACATAAATAATACACTTTTATATTCGGATAATAATAGAATATTATAATAGAAAATTCTGCTGAAATCCTTTTTTCTAAAAAATAAAACATATATATATATAGTTTTCTTCGGACACGTGTTCGTCATATCACGTCTCATCAGCGTAACTGCACTAGAACTCAGACCTCCAACCACAGGTAATATGGTCAACACACATACACGTTGTTTATTCTTTTTGTTCGCGATGCTTTTTGAATGAATTCGATTATTTATATGCAAGTGCATTTTTACTTAAATGCGAGTTGAGAATAATTTTCTTTTTTACCAATTTGGTACCCACAACTGGGCGGGGGCGGCATATATATTATTTGGAAAATATAATTATTCATTGATAGTGTTTAAAATTATATATATATATATATATATATATATATATATATATATATATATATATATATATGTGTCTTGGAAGATTTTAACCTTACAAAAAATGTATTTTTATCTTTCGGTAGAAAACTATTTAGTCAGTAAGTCATTCAATCACCTTCAATCACTGCATCAACTTGCTCTCTCTAATAGTAGTAATAATTTATTTTTAAAGAATCATTAGTTGTTTACCATGAAACACTGTTTATTTTTACTGGGGATTAAAACACACACACATACACACATATATATATATATATATATATATATATATTTATGCTGGTACATATACATAAAACACACATATATGCAGAAAGAGTGTTTGTTAAATATGACAGTACAATTACTGTCGGCGTAAGGTGTGTATAAATATACTTGTTTTTGCCTGCCATGTTGCATCCACTCCACTTTTTGGCCTTCATGACTGATACATTTTTTTTTAATTTTTCTTACTAACTAGAGTGCCCCTTCTGGTTTTCTCCCACATTAAAAACTGACCTTGTGTATAATTCTGCCGTCGTGGGGAGGCAAGTAAAAACAATAAAATAAATAAATATACTTCTTAGGTTAACTTCGTTGCAGAGCAGTTATAAACAGTAATTTCGGAATGCAATCAAGTTTTCGTCTCCAGTAAAATTTATGTCTATTTTAAAAGTAGCAAGTGTTTTTTTTTTCATTGATGATGCAATCATTTGTCAAAACATTAGTAATAACAATTTTCTGAATCTTATAGAAAAATTGCTGTATTATCTGTGAAAGGGATAACTATTACTTTTGAAATTCCGACACACTTTGTTTGAAACCATGCATTGTCTTTATCGAAAAATATTTACATATATATATGTATATAAATGTGTGTGTGTGTTTGTGGCGTGTGTTTGTGTATTTTTATTATATTATTATTACATAGAAATAGATGTGTGTGTATATATGTGTGTGTGTATATGTGTGTATGTATACATCTGTATATATATATATATATGTGTGTGTATGTGTATATGTGTGTATGTATACATCTGTATATATATATATATATATATATATATATATATATGTGTGCGCGGCGTCTGTTTGTATGTTTTTCTTACATTATTATTACATAGAAAGATTCTAAATACTATTCAACAGCATCATTATATAATCAATTTCTTTTAATTTATATATCGTTTTTTTTTTTGTCTTTTCCTTTGTTTTCACTCGGACCGAGGAGAAATTAGTACTTTAAGCGTAATAATTTTTAATTGCAAGTTTAAAATATAATGAGAATCGGACTAGTTTCACTTCTTTCATTCAAAACGCTAATACTCGTGCGATGGAAAAACATCATATATATATATATATATATATATATATATATATATATATATATATATAATCTACAGGGTGTCCGTAAAGTTACTATACAGTCGAATTACATCCTGTGCGTTTTCTGTTTTCCAATATCGCTTCAAAATAAATTTGCGCTCTTCCAAAGTTAGCTTAGCTTGCCTGGCATGCTTGATTTAAATAAACCTGTAAAAAAATAAATAAATATTAACTATTAATACAAATATAATACAATAAAACAATAAGACTGTATAGTAACTTTACGGACACCCTGTATATGATAGTATTTGCAGCCTAAATAAAATCTCATCAGTATAGATAACCCACGAGAAATGGTGTACTTTCTCTAGTGACTTTAACTACAAATAGTACGAAGCTAGATACTCCACCAGACTAGATAAATTCTTTTCCTGTAATCCAGTAAGACTACAAGAAATATATACAATAACATATTTAAATGGCTAATTACGGAATAAAAAATTATGGCCATAACTTCTTTACAAGTCAGTGTTTGAGATGTAAAGAAGAACGTTAATGGAATTTTCGAATATCTATGAAGTGTTAGGCTCCAAGAGAACTTAAACTGAAGTAAAATGAAACCATAATATCTTACACAACTTTTAGTTACTAAGAACAAAGCGTGCATAAGGACTTCAACTTAAAAAGGCAATGTCTATAAATACCAGACGCCCTATATTGGACAATATTAATTAAAGCATCTAGGTTTGTAATTTATTCAAAAATATGTTTAGCTGACAATAAACCGTTTGATCTTTTTAATTATTGTAAATATTAAATATTGTAAATTTAAAGTAACCACGCGTCTAACACGTCCTCACGTTGCAAATACATCACCTCATGACTCATAGTCACTAAAAAAAAAAAAAAGAACACTTTTTAAAAGGTTGCAACACAGTTATAACCACTCAGGAAT
>NC_136490.1:98314292-98324292 GCF_053919585.1 Euprymna scolopes | reverse complement strand
GCTGTTTTCTCTTTCTATATTAGTCACATTGTACCTTTTCATTTCAACACGCAAACATGTGCATATACGCGCACCCAAACAAACGCAGACGGACAGATTTTGTGTCGGTTTAATATTCTCGACGTGCTACTAATGTCGACGCAAAGTGTTACTTTATTATAAATGCTGCAATAGAGTTGGCTTCAGACAAGTTTAATTCTCAAATAGATAATTTCTGACTGATAAAATGCCGACTGAGCACCGCAGAATGAGAGAACGGGAAAGCCAGAGTGGGGAAAAAGAGGAAAAGACATCGTGTTTCTCCTTAGATAAACGCTTTTGGAAAATTATATTTTGCCTTTACTTAATTTCTGTTAGCATTACATGGTTTAAACATTAAGTCGCAGGTAAAACACGACTTGAATCGTCGATAGCAAAATGCTTGAGTATATTGAAGGTGAAACCAAAATACCTAGGGTGAACACATCTTTTTAAAAACGAGTTATATTAAGTACAGCGGGAGAAAAAAATACGTAAGTAATATATTTTTCCATTCCACTACAGGAACATGTGTCATAGGTTGGCAAGGTGGGGAAGCAAGTAAGTGCCTCTAAAGATGAAATACGCCGGCTTAGTAAAAATTGCTTGGGTAGCCTTACTCATATTACCCACTCGAATCGGCTCAAACCGCATGCAAATAATTTACTCCAACCTAAAGAGGGAGGAATACCTAGGAATGTAACAGCGTGGGCGGCTATATACAAATATCAAGCCGTGAGCTAAAACCACGTCACGGTAAGGAAAAAAACTATAAGAGACTGAGTACGTTCGAGAAGACGATCACGTTAAAGACGTGAATGACGATCCTGTTAGAGACGTGAATAACGATCGAGAGGACGTTCGAGAAGACGATCATGTTAGAGATGTGAATGCCGACCGAGAGCACGTTCAAGAAGACGATCATCCGTAGCAAGAAATCACGCGCGTTGTGGTGGAATGAAATAAATGTCGTTGTTGCAAAAAAAAAAATAAAAAAAAACGAAAGAAACAGTTTAAGTTCTTTCCTATTTTCTATTCTTTGTCTCCTTTGCGATTAAGTCAGCAATGTTGTGGGATCGGTGTAATTTTGTACAACATTACAGGAACTTGGACCTCCTAGGACTACCAATGATAAATACTACAGCCATATTGGATGATTCTCGACAAATAATCTTTAATTGGTTTTAACAGTTCAGATTTTCTAAGCAACCGAAGTTGTGTAGGAAAGTTTGGTCGAAAATGTATAAAAAATTAAGGATCACAATATACCTGTTGTAGATATCCGAAATTGTCCGAAATGAAGTTAACCCATTTTAGTACTAAATATTTATTTGGATATTTTTAACGTAGAAAATCCTTCTTGTATTCTTTAATTAAAAATGCGTTACCTTCTTGGTGTTTTTTTAAAATCATTTTTAAGCAATTATTATAAAATGCATCATATTAGTAGATGTTTGTACTGGACAAAGAGAGTTTTAACTAAATTACTGCCAAAAACGTTATTCGAAATTGTGTATATTGAAAATAACATACCACCACGATAACTAATGAAAATTGGCTGGTTTGAAACAAAATTTAGTAAATGAGTGAAACTTATTTTTATTATTCTATTTATAAAGTTCGCCTTAATTGTTTCTTTTATTTATTTTTTTTTATATCAATGGCTATCTCAGAATTCACTTCGGTAATCTTTCTTATTATTTCTTTTAAATTCTCAAGCATTCACAGGCGATGTTAAAAACCCCATTTCTTTCTTTAACTATACATAAAGGCAAAATTACACAAGTTTAAATTAGATACCGATAACAACCAATTCCTCTGAACACAAAAGTATATACACGATGAAAAAAAAGTTTTATATAAGGAACACGTACAAACAATAGAGGGGTTCAAACAAATTGAAGTATGCCATATATATATGTGTGTGTCTGCATGTATATATATATATGTACGTGTACGTATATATATATATATATATATATATATATATATATATATATATATATATATATATATATATAATATAAGCCGAACGTCTGTCTGTGTGTCTGGTTACGAATAGGCTCCTATATGGCTGACTATTATAGAAAGCTGATCACATATAATGATAAAAGATGTATTGAGACAAAGGAATGGGTATGTTTGATCTGGCATAATCATGATTCATTTAAATTGTGGGGTCTGTGTACGCGCCTGGTCCACAAAGTATGGAAATAAAAAATTTAAAAATTAAAAAAAAACGTTTACATGTGTTTTTGATATAGATGTACATAATAATACTTTGATAAGTATGTTTTAACTGAAATAGGGATGGTATAATAAAATTGTGGGGTCTGCGTTCACGCCTGGTCTCCATAGAATGGAAATAAGCACAAACTTTAATAAAGAATTTTCATACCTATCAGCGTAAGTATACTTTAATAAGGTTTCAGTTTGGAGAAATATGGTATAATAAAATTATGGGGTGTTCGTTCGCGCCTGACCTTCATAGACTGGAAATCTGTCACAAAGTTTAACAATGTTTTTTAATATATATCCACAGAATATTGCGATAAGTGTTTTCAGTGTGAACAGGCATGGAATAATAAATTATGGGGTTTAT
The DNA here is from genome assembly GCF_053919585.1 of Euprymna scolopes. Lineage (NCBI taxonomy): Eukaryota > Metazoa > Mollusca > Cephalopoda > Sepiida > Sepiolidae > Euprymna > Euprymna scolopes. Next base: position 98,321,672 of record NC_136490.1, on the reverse strand, counting down.
CTATTTTATTTGTACTTTCATCATGTTTTGCTTTGGTTTTGATACCCCCAAATTCGAAGCTATCTCTTTAAAACCCCTCCTTTTCAAAACCTATCATACTTTCATAAATCAAATTCCATTTCGTGTAGGCTGTTTTTTTAACCTAGTCAACGACGGGTACTTTTGCTAGTATATATATAATCCTATTCTTTCATTCACATTTCATATCTTAATATCATTCAAACAGTTTTTTTTTCTATATTTGCATTTTGCATATTTCTGGCCTTTCTCCTCTTCTGATGAGAAAAATTTTGCTTCGAAATGCCATGGCTTAAAGAGTTTTTTTTTCTTAATTTCTCCTTAACTTTTCCTTTTTGTTATGAGGGTATAATGAGGTTATATATAACTTTTATTTCTCATCTTTCATTTAATATACATGTGTGTGTGCGTTTGAAAATCATTGAAAACCAATTAATGCTATATAATTTATTTTTAATTAATAAATAAAAAAATTTGGCTATTTTTTGGCTGCAAAGTGTAATTTTATGTTACAGACACACACGCATATATATATATATATAATGAATAATCACATGTACTATTAAAAGGTAATATTGCATACTGTGTACTTCAATAATGATCAATTCTGTTTGCCACGTTTAGTAGGAGTAGTGCTACAAAATAATGTCATAGCAATTAGCTACACGGATGCGCCAATATTAAATCTCCATATGGAATTGACCAGGATAAAAACACGGATTTACGTTAATGATACTTAATATGATCAAAGGAAGTTAGAAAGCCAAAGGCAACTCATAACATAATTAAGTTATATGCTTCATAGAAATGCTGTATATGCCTATTTGTATATATACATTTTTTTAAAATTAATTCTCGATTATTTGTTCTCTGTCTGATTATATATGATATGTCTGCTTGATCTTGATATATATATATATATATATATATATACATATATTATATATGATATGCCTGCTTGATCTTGATATATATATATAATATATATATATATATATATATATATATATATATATGTATAGTCAGTGGTTTTATTCAATATAATACTCACTCGCAATTAAATAGCTCTTTGTTTGTAAAAAAAAAATAAATAAATAAATAAATAAAAGACAAGCAGTCTCAAATCCACGCTTGTTGAGTTAATTTGCGGGCGCCCCGCCCCTCCCGAGAGTCGATGAATAGAGCTGCCACCTGTCAACGCGATTGTTTTAGGTTCAATTCTTGGCTAGGGAAAGATGCTAGTCTCTCCGCACTGATGAGTAGTGATACGATAGGGAAGTACTTGAGTTCGGTTGCAGTAAAAATGAGGATGCAGAAAAAAATTATGTGTGTGTGTGTGTGTGTCGGTGTAAGAATTATATATATATCCATAGCACGCATAGTGAATACTTAAAATATGCCGCAATATTTTATACCTGTATAGATCTGCTAGCATTGTATACAAACATACATACACACAATTACATATATATATATATATATATATATATATATATATATATATATATATATATATATATATATATATGAGAGAGAGAGAGAGAAAGTATTAATGACAAATAGTTATATTCCAAAATTAATAACCTTGACCATCTTATATATTCGGTATAATTTATTCCTTTAATTCAGTTGACTTATATAGGTTTTTCAGAGTATCTGTTTCGTAGCGCAAAATCAATCATTTAATTATTATATCAATCAGTGAATCTATTATGCCCTTAACTCATGAGAATTCTTTTTGAGGGATTGATTTTTGCTATTTCTTCTGATGAGTTAAGGGCATAATAAATTCACTGATTGATATAATAGTTAAGTGATTGATTTTGCGCTACAAAACAGATAATGTCAAGAATTGTATAAGTCAAGTGAATTAAAGGAATAAATTTTAAGATGGTCAACATCATGAATTTTGGAATATAACTTTTTGTCATTTATTCTCTCTATTGCTCTGTAATTACATTGAGCTTCTTATATAAGGATTGATATATAATAAGAAAATCTATTTCTACAGATATATATATATATATCTGTATATATATATATATATATAAATCTGCATATATTAGTATATGAATACATACACTTATATATATGTGTGTAATAAGGATGTAAAAGACTATTATTAGCTTCTTAGTTGTGTGTGTGATATTTGATTTAAGATGAGCCTGACGAATTCTCACGAGAATGAAACGCAGAATATTGTGTATAGCTTAATTGCCATATATATTTTATAACTTACTACCTAGCCATACCTATGTATTGAGCACTGTTGAAGTAAATACTGAAAATTAACGCATAAAACTATATTTTCGTATATTAATTTGTAATAAAATGGAGTAGTCATATATATCCATATATATGTATATATATATATACATATATATGTATATATATATACATATGTATATATATACATATGTATATATATGCATATATATGTATATATATATATACACATACATATACATGTATATATATATACATATACATGTATATATATATACATATACATGTATATATATATACATATACATGTATATATATATATACATATACATGTATATATATATATACATATATATGTATATATATATATATGTATACATATATATATGTATACATATTCATACTTACACCCGTATTCAGCTTTTATATGGATATCTGTGAATAAAATAATTAGCAACCTGACCATTGAGTAGATTGACACTTTAGTATAAAAAAATACTTGTATAAGTGTCAATAATATCCGACTTATCCCTTTTCTCTCTACAAATACCGACCTTTCAGGGTAAATACCACCACCAAAATTAAGAGAACTACAAAGAAATCGGCTTTGTAAAAGATGTCTTACACCGAAAGGCTAAAAAAGAACGAGGTTAATTGACACACAGATATGTAATAGCTGTATATATAACAATACATATTTATAAGAGACTTAGCGCATATAGTATCACGTGCACACACATACATAGAAAGGGGAATAAAACGTATAAATATATATATATATTTGTATATATATATATATATATATACACATATATACACACACATATATATAGACACACATATATATATACATACATATATATACATATATACACATATATATATATATATATTAGTAATAGAAGGATTCAAATATTTTTCTCAATTCCGATACAATTATCGATTCCGATTCTTTATAAATCTTTAAATATATAACTATAAAAGTGTTATGTTGTCCCAATTACTGTAAAAACACATCTTAAATGTGCATATATTATCTCAAACGTAAGAACACATTGTGAGGGGTTGATTTAGAGATTTTAGTCTTACCAGAAGTTTAAATCAATAAATAGTTATTATTTTATTATTACTACAAGCAGTGGAAGATGTTTTATAAAAACGAAATAAAATAAAATAGATAATTATAGTAATCGGTTTTGTGCATCGGAAAATAGGCTCAAATTTTCTCGATTAATCGTCCAAAAACACACACACACACACACACACATATGTATATTCGAAAATCAAGCGAAACTAAACCATGACGAGGTGTAGAATACACACACACACACATACAGTGTGTGTGTGTATGCTTTCCCCTTTTATATTTTTTCTCTTGATTTTCAAAAAAATCTCTACTCGACAAGTCGTACACACGCACACTTACACACATGTATTACTTCAAACAGTAAGAGTGAGCTAGGTCGAAAACAAAACATTATGAAAAAAAAATAGATTTAAAAAAGAGTCCATGACCAATTCACTTTAGTGGATTTCCCTGTAGCCTTAATTTCCGAAGGTCGATAGATTGATGGCATCCCAGGGTAGACGACGATCAAAACTTGGCAGAAATAGATAAATAAATAATAGCAAAACAAAACACGAAAAAAAAATATATCTCCAGTTTCATACACGATAGAGAAGTAATTCGCTCGGACACGAACCGATCGGGGATGCTCGTAGTTACATGTTTTTTTTTTGTTTTTTTGTTTCTTTTTTGTTTTTCTTTCTGTTCTTCTTTATTCAATTTTTGTTATTGTACTGAAAAGGCTTCTCCTTGCCCGCTTACTCACGCAAACGTTAGAACTCGTGGCCAAGTGTAGAAGATGTACGATATTAAGAGAAATCATTTGAAAATGAAACAAAAAAAAATGTACAATTGTGTAGTGTGGTTTGACAAAAACAACGGCTAAAAATATTCTCCAAAATCTTGTTAACCCTCGTCTTTACTAATAAAATGTTGTCTATTTCACTCCTGGTCTTTAGTCGTTCTTAGATATTTTGATATCCTCAAACTGGCAAAATAATTAAGCCTTAAACTCTAGCGGCATTTGTGTCTTGATAAGAGATGGCTCGTTACAATTTAAAGAAATACTTGAATAAGCTCATTATTTAAACTTCTAATACTGGCGCCTCGAAATCGTGTACTAACCATTAATAGCCGTGGCTAATGATTAGGCCTGTGACAACAGCATATTGTTTTCATCGTTTTGACTCTTGAGTATATATCCGTTAATGTATTATGTTTTTATATAGACTGATGTATTTGTCGGTTGATTGTGTCTTACTGTGTCAAAAGAATAAAAAGAGTATTCTGTTGCCATAGCACTACTAATGATACCTTGCCTGAAAGTACTTCGTTCAAACTCCTCGGATAAACGTTCAAAGGGAACATTACTTGGAATATATACATTGAAGGCATTGCCAAGTTTGCGGCAAAAGAAAATGATCTCTCTCTCTCTCCCGTACTAGAAAGTTACTCACACCTGAGAGTATCCTGCACCTCAACAAAGCTAACATTCGCCCATGTTTGGAGTATTGATGCCACATTTCCACTAGTGGAGGTCCAATTAGATAGAGAAGAAAGTTCTTGCGGAATTGTTACTTTTAATTTTAAATGATGTATTTTCGAATAGGTTCTCGTGATAATATCTTTACTCCATATATCATTTTAAAGAGCGTTTTTTGCTCTTTATAAGCGTTTAAATTGCAGTCGTTTTAAAACAATAATGCTTTTTTTTTAAAACGTTGAATACAAGATGGAGAAAAGCAAATTCGCACAATTTTCATAGTTCAGTACAAACTAGGCCGAAAAGCTGCTGAAACAGCGTTTAACACAGGAACCATTATTGAATGCACAGCACAATTGTAGTTTAAGGAAGTTTATGGCGGCGACGAGAGCCTTAAAGACAATGAGCGTAGTGGTCGACCATTAGATGTTGACAAAGATCAATTAAGAGCCTTAGTCAAAGCCAATCCACGCATTCGAGAACTTGATTCTGAAATAGACGAACCGTTTACGGCGATTTCCAACCATTTGAAAGAGATAGATTAGACAAAACATTTGCTTAATGGGTGCTTCACGAATTGAACGACAACCAAAAGAAACGTCATTATGTATCATCTTACCTTCTTTTACGCAACAAGGACGACCTGATTCTCGACTAAGTAGTGACCTGTGATAAAAATTGGGTTCTTTATGACAACGAGCGACGCTAACTTCAGGTACAAAAGAGAAGAACAGTCAACAAATGAACTAATGAAATGAAATGCATTAGAAACTTCGAAAACAACACGCAGCATTAATCAACAGAAAAGACTCAATTTTCCTTCCCAACAATGACCGACAGCACGTTGCTAAACCGACCCTACAGAAGTTTACCGAATTAGACTACGGAACTCTGCCTCATCCATCATAATCTGCAGACCTCTCACCTATCGAGTACCTCTTTTTCAAGCATATCTACAACTTTCTGTGTGAGAAATGCTTCATAAACTTAAGCGATATCAAAGATGCCTTCATCGCCACCAGAACGCACACTTGTTTTGCGTTGGCAGCAGTGTGTTGATTCTGATGGTTCTTTTTCCAGCAATAATTTTTTATTTGAGCCGAAATATGTTCATCTGAATGCAAAACTTCAAAAGCGCAAGAACTTTCTTGCCAATCTGATACTCGTCTCACGCTGCGACAGGGTTCAAACAGAGTCGGCAACTTAATAGGGTCCGCACTGTCGGCTAGGGTTCCATCTCTGTCCCATCGACGAAATGTTGCATTCCTTTGTCTGTTGTACAAATGGTTTAACGGTAGGTGCTCCAATGAACTACAAGCCCTTGTCCGCCACCTCAACATAAATATGCCTAACACACCCTACAAGCAGCAAAATACCAACCCTACATATTAGAGATCCACAGATGCCGAGAATTCTACTCTAATACTTTCTCGTTACGAACTGCTAGACTTTGGAATTTCTTTTCGAGTCCTTGCTTTCCTTATCGTACTGGCAAGCAGAAGTTCAAGTGTAATGTAAATATACATCTTGCTGCTCAACTTTCTACATAGTATCCCTGCAAATAATGCCCCTACATCAAAGTCGCACTGTACTTTGTTTGGATGAAAAGGCAATGAAAAGAAAAGCGTAATACACATATACCGTCGGAAATAAATATCAATGGCAACTATGAATAAACGTTCAACGTATTAAAGGAGTATAAAAAGTGGAGCATAGGTTTATTTTTGACTCTTGCTTCTCTTTCATTGTCCTTTTTGTATTCGCATTTCCTGAGTGATGTTTCTACTAAAGGAAAAAGAATTGCTGTTTTCGGGATCGGAATCTATCCATCTAACGTTTATCGGTGAATATGCTATTTATATTTTGGCTCTTTGCATCCAGTGACTTCCCTCGTTTTTTTTTAATTTTTAATTTTCTGGAGCTTTTTCCATTTGTAAAAAAAAAGTGCAATTAGGAGAAGATCATTGCTACAGTGTGGTAAAATAGTAAAGAAACATTCATCGCAAAACTTGGATGATGTATCACTTGTAAAAATCCAACTTTTTATTAAGCGTGACTCGTTTGTGAAAAAGTGAATACGTCACGTGGTCAATTTTTCCTTAGGCAAACTTTTTTTTTTTTTTACAAAGGAGTCGCCGCTTATCAAGGTCCAGAGGTCACTCGAGGATAATAGTTATTAAGCATTCAGTGGCCTATGGGAGAATGTCGTATTGTTAGTGGAAATTTGGTAAATTGGATTACTTGATGGGGAATGGCTCATCAAGAACTTGTTTACGTTTTCATTACGTTTTTATATTTAAATTATTTACAATTCTAATCTTCTGTTATGCATAAGTTTCGCTTTAGAGTTTCCTTTAGTTATGTTCATCCTCCGTTTAACTGTTTGTATAATGGTACTATGTAAGCATAAGTGAAACAAAATAAAGTTGTATACATCCATAATATAGTGCGATGGTTTAATGTTGATCAACTTATTTTTTTAATATATTGATTCTCTATACATTATAAGCAAACAAGCATTCTTTCATAAACATTGTTGCAGAGATGTGTCAGACCTGTTGACGCTTGTTAGCAGCAGCATGACGCG
>NC_136490.1:98299292-98306792 GCF_053919585.1 Euprymna scolopes | reverse complement strand
AGGGCATATTATTGACGTATTGGACTACTATTATCTTCTTACTTATCATTCTCGCAATCTTTCGGCCGATGTAATCTCCGACCTTCTTCAGACTTATATTGTCGAACATTGGACTGTACCTGCTGAACTCTGGAATCTGTGCGGAATTTTTAACGAAGCACTTTATTTAGTTTAGAGAGTAGCATGCTGTACTTCCGTCAGTACCGACTGGAAATAATTCGCCATTGTATTTTTTTGTTACACTGAGGAGTAAACGTTCAACATTCAGGAGAATATCACTTTTATAATTTAATTTTCTCCAAGTACTCTAACCACTGAGCCATGCGTCCTTTCTGAATAAAAGTGCCTTTGGTTATCGGCAATAGGTAGCCCGGTGGCAAAATACGCTTCTGTATAATATTTGAATTCATGCAGATTTTGTATATATTATTAGAGAATCAATTTGCTATCGATTCTTGTGTATTATGAAGTTATGATTTCAATAATACTAATATCCATACGATTTGGGTGCATCAGCTTGACTCGGACCGAAACCAATGTCATTCGGAAGGAAAAAGATGTAAGCGTTACACACAAAATAACACACACGCTATCGTATTAAAATATAGATAGGTGTGGGCGTGTATTTATCTTCAATTTCATAACCGAATTGCATATTTTGAATTCTAATTGCTATGTTTTGATCGACAGAATAATAACCTGCTTTTCGTATTATTAATTCGTCGATTATTTTTAAATATTGTAGTTGTATTTTATGCCTTCAAATCAATCAATCCGATAAAGTCTTCAAAATAAGACGGATAGTTGTGGAATAAATATGTGCACTGGTATAATATACACACACATTCTATATGCGTGTGGGGGGGCGTTACCTGATAGCTTAATTAGTGTCAGCAATTGTAACTCAAATTTCGGATTTAATAAAGCTATTATAAATTTTATCTGTACATTTCGTTCATTACAAATTGTCTACACAAATAAAAATACACATCGTCACTGGCATGACAGGATGATCAATTTCAAGAAACTATTTAACCTTCTTATGCGATAGCATCAAAATGAATAGTTTTTTATCTCTGGGTACCCAGATATACACCAATCAATCATTTAAATTGCTCTCTCTCTCTCTCTCATATATATATATATATATATATATATATAGATATATATATATATATATATATAGATATATATATATATAGATATAGATATATATATAGATATATATATATATATAGATATAGATATATATATAGATATAGATATATATATATATATAGATATAGATATATATATATAGATATAGATATATATATATAGATATATATATATATAGATATATATATATATAGATATATATATATAGATATATATATATAGATATATATATATATATATATATATATAGATATATATATATAGATATATATATATAGATATATATATATATATAGATAGATATATATATATATATAGATAGATATATATATATATATAGATATATATATATATATAGATATATATATATATATATATAGATATATATATATATATAGATATATATATATATATATATAGATATATATATAGATATAGATATATATATATAGATATATATATATATAGATATATATATAGATATATATATATATATATATATATATATATATAGATATATATATATATATAGATATATATATATATAGATATATATATATATATATAGATATATATATAGATATATATATATATATATATATATATATAGATATATATATATATATATAGATAGATATATATATAGATATAGATATAGATATATATATAGATATATATAGATAGATATATATATATATATATATTTTTGTTGGTTTTTTTTTTTAAACGATATGACGGTTAGCGTCTTGGAGATTGGGTGCTTTTGAGAAAATCGCCTATCTTTTATTTGAACGTAAACACATATTTTATTTATTTATTCATTTTAAACAGCAATCTGCGCACATGCATGTTTCGGGGCCCTACCCTCTTTGGCGTAGCTTGACTGTTATTAGGAATCGAACCCCGGACCTTATGTATTTCAGTTCAGCGTCTTAATCCATTACACTATGATGCTATAGACAAATTACTGTTTACTTTATACGCACACGCACGCACACACACACACACACACACACACAAACACACACACAAACTAACAATTAATATATCTTAGGTGTACACTTAACCCGTTGGGTCACACCAACTACTATGAGTAATTCTACTTTTATTCTTGTGAAACCCGAAATAGAAATAGAGAATCAAAGCGCAGTCACATTTCTATGAAGTCTTGTTACTATTATACGTCGTAAGTATATATTTTTTCTACCAAATAACTCATCGATATTAGTTCTAATTTCAATTACTTCCCTTGAATATCAATTACCATAATATTTTAAGATTTTAGTTTTTCTTTCGTTGTAATAACTCACCTTAATTTAGTTACAATCGACAAAATTCTCTCTCTCTCTCTCTCTCTCTATATATATATATATATATATATATGTATATAGTAAAATTAAAAGCCAAAAACAATGCGAGATTTTTTTTATATAGAGTACAATTAAATGAAAACAAAAGAAATAAATTTCTTTTTTTTGTTTGTTTTTTTCTTTTTCACACAAATTTTAACTCTAAACAACAGTAATTTTTTTTTCCTGATGTATTCAATGGTGTTATAACACTTGTTCTTGGCATTGTTCTTCGCTTTTAATTTTACCTTATAATTTTCATCAACAATGCTTCAAGCAAACTACAATCTACTTATATATATATATATATATATATATAGTAAAACAAGATATTACATTTATAGATAAATAACGCTAAACATTAAAATTTTTGTAAATATTTGTATGTCGAATGAGATAATTTTCCGGATTCCGATACAATTACCGATTCCAATGCTTTATAAGTCTTCAAATATTTAACAATAAAAGTATTATTTATTCCCGATTGCCGAAAAAATAAAGCTTAAATATGCAAGTAGTTTTTTTTTCAAATATAAAATAAAATTGTGAGGATGATCTATAGATTTTTGTTTTACTGGTAATTTAAAATCAATAAATATTAGTTCATTATTACTACCAGCAGAAAAAGATTGTGGTTTAAACAAAATCAGATAAAAAAAGACAAGTTTTTGGCATCGGAACGTAGGCACACACTTTTCCTATTCAGATAGTAAAAAAAGTTCAAATTTTAACAATTCTTGATTCTAATAAAACGTACCGACACTAATTTCTATAAAGTATGAATACACATGACTGGATTTGAGGTCAGTATTTTTAGAATAAAACAATAATTTAAGAAATATATTGTGTAATTTTTGAATTAACATAAATAAAATCAAAATAAATATATTCTTCTGAAATTACATCATATTATTTCCGGTATTGTGGATACAAGGTTTACGTAGCTTTAAAATAAAAATAGCCAGTGTGATCGCAGTTTCCCGGGTGTTTGGCGGGGTATTGAACAAAAAAACAGGGGGTAGTAGACAGGCAGGCTCAAACCCGTACCGCGTCAAAGAACTTGAAAAAAAAAAAAACTCTGACGTCTTTGACATTGCGTCCATCGCCAAACCGGAAGGGCGAAGGTTTAAATTAAGTCGAGGCAATCTAAAAGAGGGGATGACTTTCCAAAATATCTGCGAGAAAAGCGACCCCTCCTTGTAGAAAAGTGTCCAGTTGAGTGTGAGGCAATTAATGTTTTTTTGCTAATATTTCGATATTTGTCGTCCAAAGGGTCGAACTTCAAAACGATACCGGGAAAATCCGTCTGTGGAAAGTTTAAGCTTACATACATACATACATTTAAATATATGTTGGCCATATAGTTTACGGATGTAGCCGAAATTAAATTCAAAATCAAAATAAACGCGATGAATTTATGTTTAAGATATTAATCAAAACATTATTAATTTTTTTTAATTTTATTCCTTATATCAAATTTTGTTTTTTTAACTTTAATTTCGTTTGCAGAAGGTTTAAAAATGGCTTGAAACGTCTTGGGATCTCCTTAAGTCGTCTTTGACAATGGGCATTGATAATCTGTATAAACCCTGCGTAAATTGTACGGTAGATTGCACTGTTATCGTTAGCTTCAAAATTTCCCAAAGACGGGGAGACCGCCCAAAGTAACCGAATGTTTTTCTACTTATTTCTATATTCTTTCTAGTTGATCTAAATTTTTCCTTGCTACTGGTCTCAAGCAATTTCGGTTAAAGGCCAGCTCTATTTAATAAAACCAAAATTAAACCCTTAAAACGTTTTAGTCATATCAAACGATTAACCACTAGTCTGTCAGAGTTACGTTTGACTGTATGTTAGAACGCAAGAGAAGCAGAAGAAAATCAAGGAGAAGCTGGAAGGGAGTTGTTTTTGATCAGACATGTCTCAACAGTTCGGCGTCCATCAATCAATCTGCGTTGGATTGGGAGGAATGGCGAAAAATAAGACACGTGGGTTCGCAATCTGCACATAGCGAAAGATGCGACTTATGATGATGCTGTTTGAGATTGTGCAATCCTTACTTCATAATAGAATGCCAAGCGGTTATCATGACATATACTGTTCATTGTCTCTCTAAATTAGCTGGTGGCCTTCGTTTTGCATTTCGTATATCTGTTTCATTTTTATTTCTTTATTTCCTTTTGATCTTGGACAAACTTAATTAATCGACAGATCTTGCTTTGATTTCGATATTCTATTGTTTTAGTTGAATAATATCATTTGATCGACAATTGTTAAATTAAAAACCATTTTCCTTCTCTTTCCTTCTCTCGTTCTTTCTTTCCTTTCTTTAATAATTTTATTTTTATTTTTTTTGCATTTATTTTTATTTTCCCTTTCTTTCAATAATCAATAAAAGTGATTCTTTATTTCAGTTCTGCTCTTTCTCTTACCGTCTCTTTTTTTTTACATTTTTTTTTTTACATTGTATATTTGCCTTTCCCGTTTCATTATAAAAATTCTATATTATTATTTATTTCTGATTTCTTGTTTGTTTGTTTTTTATTTACACTTTCCATTTTCCCCTCTTTTCCGTTTCCTCTTCGGTGTTTTACATTATTTTCGTGCTTCCTGTGTTTCCATATCATACTGTCAGAAGATACCGCGTTCCTTATTCAAAATGCACCAAACATTAATGATATTCTTTTTTTTTTTGTCTCCCCTTTCCAAATCTCGCTGATGTTCTTCAAAGCGAAGTACAAAACCGAAAATTATGCTTTACAGAACAACCAAAAGAAACACCATGAATAAGTATTTGAATATAGTAAGAACTGGAACATAAAATATTTACCATAATGACTGAAATCGGCATAAAATAAACCAAAAATGTTTGATATAATGTAAAAACAATACAATTAACCTATGCTTATTATTTTTATTTGTTACTTTTAATCATTTTGCCAACTTTTAGAATTATTCTGTTTTCTGATTAAAAATTGTAATCAAAGTTATATTACTTATATATTATATCATAGATGCACCTGAAAAGATCTATAAACGTATATTTCTGCCAATTACAGTGCCACACTTCAGTTTGTAATTGTATCACCTCATGTTTAATTGTAACATAAGGTTTCTTCTGTATATTAAATTGATTCCTGGTGCGTCTATTTAATCTCTTTACAAGCCTATGCCCATCGGCCAAAAGCCACCATTTGCCTATGCATGGAATATTGTTGCTATATCTGGGCTGGTGCATCTGGCACTAATCTCTCCCTCTTAGAGTTTATAAAAGAATAACCAATCTAAAAGACATTGCACTGTTATCCAGGCATCCAACCGTGTCCATTGCCAATGTCGCACCTTTGTGACTGTTTTCTAGTACTATAATTGAGTGTGCTCTGACAAACTTGTAGCGCTTGTTCTCTCTCAATATAAACACTAACCCTGCAAGCGACAAAATCGCACCCCTTACTCTAGTTGTCCCTATCTACCGGGAAGCTTTCTACTCTAATAATTCCTTTACCTTGCAGCGCTTGCCATTGGAATCCCTCCCTTTTCCTTGCTTCTCCGTATTAAGATGCCGAAATGTAATGAAACCAGGCTACTCGCGGATAAACTTCCAACACAATACCACATCTTAGCCAGTTATGTTCAAGTTGCAATATGATTTGTTTGGTGTAAATAAGTTTTTTTTTTTTTTTGCTAATTTGAAATATAATATTCTTGATATGTCAAGCGTAAAATTTGAAATAACAATGTCGTTTTGTCTGTTACGCATATAACTATTTTGTAGTTTTGCCATACTTGAAATCTATATATCTATAGACATGGACGTGTCTGTTTCTGTGTACATTTCCCTACGTGATGTGATCGGTTTTTGACCAGAAATTTGGCGATTAAGGGGTCAAAGTTCAACGATTTGACCTTTGAGAACTCTACCAAACTCCTCCGACGATTTTGGGTCTACACACTTGAAATTTCAGATATAGGTTCCTTGGACATGGATCTAACTTAATAATTCAATTTGAGCCCAAAACAATAAATTTGAAGGGGTCATAATAAGGGTCAAAGTTTTAAACAAAATTGCCCTCTACGGTCTCTTCCAAATTACCCAGACAATTTCTGATCTAAATATTTGAAATTTTACATGAAGGCTATTCAGAGATATGGCAAGCTTTTTAATCAGTTTGGGTCGAAAATTTTTAGTTACCAATATATAAATGTATGTATGTATGTCTGTTTGCATGTCTGCCTTAAACTTTCAATAGAGGCGACGGATTTTACCAAGATCAGTATCGTTTTAAAGTTCGACCTTTCATACGACAAATATCGAAAAATTGGCTACAAACATTAATATCTTCCACTTCAACTAGGCACTTTACTACAGGGGGTGACTTTTTTCGCCGATATTTTTGAAAGTTATCCTCTCTTTTAGATTGTCTAGCCTTAATTTTAAAAAATGTCGCTTCCGGTTTGGCGGTGGTCGTAACAGCATAAACGTTAGGTTTTACCCCGTTCTTTTCCTCCTTTGCGGTACAGGTTCGAGCCTGCCTTCCTACTACCACTTTTTTTTTTTTTTTGCTCAACATACACATCTAAACACCCGGGCAACGCCAGGCTGAAATGCTAGTTAGAAATAAATTTAGAAAGTTGAAATTGTATTTTCATCGATTTATCATTTTATATTCGAATTTAAAGGATGAATTTCACCGATATGTGTTGCGTAAAGTTTGCAATAACATATCTATCTACTTGTGATGCATCAATTGAAAAGTAGTTGTTAATTTATTATGATCAAGCTTGAAATTAAATTTTTATCGACAAACGCGCTGATAAGATAGACGCCATTTTAAATATATTTGTTCATCTTTCCTTTTCCCCTCCTTTTCGCATTTTGCCAGTATGCCGTTTTCCTGGCGCCGCAGAGACCATTTTTGCTTCCGCAAGATAGTGGGAATTCGCCCTTCCCTTTTTATTTTATTCATTTTTTATTATAATTGCTGAGCAAACT
>NC_136490.1:98281792-98286792 GCF_053919585.1 Euprymna scolopes | reverse complement strand
TGCATATGTATATATGAGGAATGATATCGGGTACGGATATTTTGTGTGTATTGTTTCATTGGACTATGCATTAGTAGAATGTGATCATTTAGTATCAATTTATTCTTTATGCGATGGTATTTAAGGGTGTTCTTTATTAGTAGTCATTTCACTTTATCTACATCTCATTATATATTATAATCTATATGAGTGTGTTTATAATAATGCAGTGTGTCAGAGAGCAAGATTCTGAAGTTTGGCTGGTGTATCCTTTCGATAAATTTCTGGTTTTAGAGTGGATAAGTTATTCGTATTATGTAGATACTATGTGGTTGTCCGGAAAATAATGGCCAATTTAGAGAAAAAAGATTTATTAATCAAATAGGTGACACTAGACATTGAAATGAGTCAAAGTATGATCCTTGAACAGCCATGCATTTTTGCCATCTATCAACTAGATCATTTATGGCTCATTGATAAAAATTCTTTATCTTAGATGCTAAGAAATCTTTGAAAAAAAATTCAACAACTGCATTAGATCTGAAAGTTTTGTTGCTTAAAAAAGCGGCTAAATGCTTGAAAAAATAGTAGTCCGTGGGTTAAAGATCTGGAGAATAAGGAGGATGTGGTAAAGTTTCGTATCCCAAGTCTCTGATTTTCTCCAGTATCATTCTCGCAACATGAGGCCGCGCATTATCGTGGAGCAGGATTGGACCACGCCTATTCACTAACGCAGGTCTCAATTTTTGTAAATGATGATGCATTTCTTCGAGTGGATTACAGTAAACCTCTGCCGTGATGCTCTGATTAGCATCCCGAAAGCTGTAATGAATAACACCAATTGCACACCACCAAACAGTCAGCATAATCTTCTGTTGGTGAAACTTTGGCTTTGGAAAATGTTTGGGTGGTTCATCACAATCAAGCCATTGACCTGATCGTTTCCGATTATCATAAAGGATCCACTGTTCGTCACAGGTGACTCTTCGGTCAAGAAATGGATCATTAATGTTTCGCAAAAAGAGCATCAAACACACTTCAAAACGTCGAGCTTGTTGATTTTCATTGAGCTCATGTGGGACCCATTTGTCGAGTTTTTTCACTTTGCCTGAAGTATAAAAATCCTATGATAAAATCCAATTTCAAAACAAACTTCCTGAAATGGCCATTTTTTTCCGGACAACCTAATACTTACTACTGTTCTTATATTTACGTTGACAACCCCAATTATATTTTGAATAAAGATTAGGCGTCATCTTGAGTTTGGACTTTGTTAAGTAATTAATTTTTAAATACATTGTAAGTCATTACATTATTTTATTGCGAAGAACACACTGTTCACCAATAATAAATAAAAAGTAGCTTCTAAGAAGCAAATTTAATGTGGCAAATTACATAATATGTGCATCTGACGCTGAAAGTCTTACAAATTAACTAACGTAAAGAAAATACTCTTCTTTCGACTATTTTTTTTTTTCAAGTAAAAATGCTATTAGGGTAGTATAAACAAAACGAGCATCGATAATGTGTAATATATGTACATATAAGAATTTCTTGCGACAAAATCAAATAATGAAAAAAACTAATTATAATAATCAGGAAATGCGAGGTCAGTGTTTGTAGTAAACACTTTTGGTTTATGAATAGCCAAACAGATCTAAGGATTATGATGGTAGACATGTTTGCAATGACGACGCCTATTTAATTTTTTTTTTTATATTGTTGCTCAAATTTTCAATAATTAAGTTTCATCGGCAATTTATTCGTCTCGTATGTCTTTTCTTTTTTTTTTTTTAATTCTTTGGCTATTTTTTATTCAATGTCGTTTGTCTTCCGTTAGATACATTGTTGGTGTTCTCACGATTTAGTGTTGCTGTTATAATTTGTGTACGTGAAATCGTTAAGGAGTGGGGAGTGCTGTCTTACTTAAGACGACATAACCACAACATTAGTCACAGTTCGAGCTAAAAAATTATTTGTCTTACTTCACTTGTCAAGATAGTTTAAACGCTGCAATTCGATTTTGAGAATCGTGTCAATAATGAAAAAAAATATAGATAATTAGCCGTCGGGGCGTTTACTTAGTCGTATCATTTTGTTTGTTTTTTTGTTTCGGGATATTCTTGAAGTTACTATTTTTTTCACTTTTTTAAAATTCTCATTTTTTTTCTTTCTTGAATCTATTCAATTCGTTCTGTTTTTTCTTCCTTTGTAATATTTCTTCTTTGTCTCTACAGATTTTTCTTATTTCTTTGTTTTGTCTGATTTACCTTATATTTCATTTATTTTTTTTCTAATTTATAGTAGTCTTTTTTTTCTATACGATTGCCTTCGTTTTCCTCTATCTTTTACATTGTTGTTTCTACTTCGTTCTTATTCTTTATTTAGACTATTTTCTATTTCTACAAATCTATTATGAGACAATGTATTGACTACTGTTGTTATAGTTAGGTGTTGCTGAATCGCTGTTTAATTTATAAGAGTCAAAATCGTATATGTAATTTGATTGGCATCACAATTTTCTTTTCTTTTTTTTTTGCAAACTTTATCACAGACGTGAATTTTCATTCTTTACTGTATATAATATTGTGGCATGAATTATCCAGAAGTACCCGAAATATTCACCGCAGCCTTGTTTGTAGCTTCTTCTTCTTCTTCTTCTTCTTCTTCTTCTTCTTCTTCTTCTTCTTATTATTATTATTATTATTATTTGACTTGTTAATTAGTGGGGTTCACTAATTCTCTGATTTGGCACCTCATTTAAACACAGCTTCCTTTTCTAGTAGTTTCCTTCCAGTAATAGCAGGCACATGGAACTCCCTTCCTGTTGACAGTGTCCCATATTTGCAATAATTATCTTTCGTTTTTCTTTTCTTTTTTACATCAATTGGCTTCACGCCCTGCGTGGAGCAATTTCCATAAAAAAGTTCTTCTATATATATTTCGTCTCGCAATATTTATCTTTTTAAATCATAAACATTTTGTTGTTTTTTGTTTTATTCTTTATTTAATTTCTCATTTGTTTATTTAATCACTTATTTTGTTCATTCGTTTTTTTTATTTCATTTCTTATTTGTTTATTTAATCACTTATTTCGTTCATTTATTTTTTATTTCATTTATTATTTGGTTATTTAATCACTTATTTCGTTCATTAATTTGTCATGTCGATGTTAATTGTCTTTAAGAATATGATTGTAAGTTCTGTATATTATTAAGTTGTGCAAATGATCAAAATTTAAAAAAAATGAATGAACGAAATATGTAATTAAATAAACAAATGAAAAATGAAATAAAAATAAAATAAAATAAATAATAGTACTAGTAAATTCTTATTATTACTTATTGGTCGCTTTTCCTGAATTCTGAATGATTGCATGTCATCTGAACATGCCAGTACTTTTATTAGTTGGGTTTATGAGGTGGCAGTCTCTCCGCTCTGCAAACGCCTTGTATATATATTTTTCTTATTGTTCCTCTTCTTCAATATAATAGCTCCGGTTAACGTTTTTAATGATAAAAATTCAAAAATGTATTTGTTTTCTAAACAAATATTTGATTTTAATAGCTTTTGGTTGTATACATGCGATCACATATAAATCCTTCGACCATACCCCACAAGAGTTAGTGCTGCTATCTAGATACTAAGCCACTGTATGTTCTGATTCAGTGAAAAAAAACACTCTTATTTGCCACATCAGAATAGAGGTTTCTTGTCTGTAACGTAACCTTTCGGTTACGTTAATCTCACTCGTTTTTTAATGAACAATTCTACTTCAGTTATTTATACGTTCTCATGGAACTTTCTTATTCTGACCTTATCTAGGGTAGTATATCACTTTATCAATCATCCCTGATTTCTCTTTGCGGATAACGATGAATCTAGTGGTGTGGAATCTGAGATATATTAAGTCTCTTGCTGTCCCAACAGACTCCGTTCCTTTTAGATCGAGGTCTCAATCGTGCTATCCCTTCATGGTCGTTCCATCGATTCCCAGACCTTATACAACTTAGTTTCAGTAGTGCCCAACGAAATTAATGCACTTGAGTTTTTTTTTGTTTTTTTTTTTTTTTTGCATTTTTTTTATTTCTCTTTGGAGAGGGACTGAAGTCATATTATTAACATTTTCGTGTATTTTATTTACAAAAATTCTCCAGACCTAATCCAACTTGTTCTTGAAACACAGTCTTTAAAGTTGAACATAATTGCGAAACGTAGCCTAGCATCGAAACAATAGACGCAAAACGTATTCCTCGATGTCCTTGATTCTCACAAAACCAATATAATTAGTTATATAAAAAATATGATGAGATATGACCATTTTTTTATTTGGTTTTGAGCAACAACGTTATTCATGAAAAGAGTTAATATCGAGACCACTACGCATTAACTCCCTTAGAGTTGTAGCACGCACACTTAGCTCTTACTGATCGCTGCTAATGACTAGTAAATTAATTGAAGTAAGACTAAAAGTGTAATCTTCGATACTTTACGTAGTTCTAGCTTTCTTGCGTTCCTCTCTCTCTCTCTTCTAGTTGATTATTAGTGTATCAGTATTCGTATACGGAAGTATTAGTTGTACAAATACAAGAAAATGTTCTTTTACATGTGATTTTAAGTATTATTTTCATCAAGGGAAAATTCGCTCGCGTTCTCTACTTCTAGTGTGTCGAACCTAAGAAAGCATATACTTAAAGACCATCCTTTTTTACACTAAATGTTTTATGAAACGCAAGTCACATTAATCATTAGTTCGTTTGCCCCTGTTTATATCCAATTTGTAACTGAATGATCACTTTAATAATCAACCGCTTATTTATCCTATTCATCTGTGAATGCTAAGCGGTCAGGTATATATTATGTGTGTGTGTGTAATTGTCTGTATGTATATTTCCCTGCCAAACTACTCTATCAATTTTCAGTCTACAAACTCAAGATATGATATAAGGAGTATTGCGATTTGGAAAACTCTTTAATTGGTTGTCGGTCAGAAATTTGGCTGTCAAGGGGTCAAAGTTCAA
>NC_136490.1:98254292-98276792 GCF_053919585.1 Euprymna scolopes | reverse complement strand
TAATACGCATGTATATAATAAAATAACATTATCAATAACACCGTAAGACGGAGCAAATACCGTAATCAGGGACCGGAAATACATCGCATTCCACATATCGTAAGAAAACGTATCGTAAGGCCACCGTAGACCGGGGTTCTACTGTACTCCGAACTTATTCATTTCGGTCGCTTTTCAAAACTCAGAACATTCTACCCTAATTCTTCACTGTTTAAATTCGAACAGAACTCTATATTTAATGAACTGACTATATTATTATCATTCTCTCAGTCATGGTCGGTAGGATATAGGTTTATAGGTGCGAACTCTATTAGATTGTTATTAGGTTATAGGTTTATAGGTTCGAACCCTACTTCAGGTGATAAAAAGTAAGAATGAAATAAATCAAGATTTTTACTCGATTATGTATGACGGAATGAAGATAATCTGACCACGTGGATGAAATTAAAGTTTCACTTCGGAATTCCATAGAGGTGCAATAGTTAAGAATTATGTTTCCAAAGTTTGAAAAAATATACCTAAAGAAAGGCGGAGAATACATCGCCCGAAACATTTTGAATATAACTACCGGAATGGAAATAGTAACCCGAATATTGCAAAAGAGAGAAGTAACGTTTTATATTGGAGTCAAGTAAGATAACCATTACATCAGCTTGACTAGACTTTTTAAATAGTGTTTTCAAATCAACATACTTAACACAAGGAAGCTGCTATATATATATATATATATATATATATATATATATATATATATCAAATTTCACGACTGTAGATTAAAAGTTCGTTCAGAAGTGTCCTCACGCAAACATTCTTACTTTTCTAGATACATAGATAAGAAAAAAAGTTTAATTTAATTATGGCATCCGGTGTTCACTAAATAATTAATTGAACCAAAATGTTATAAAACTAAATAAAATTTAAGATAAAACTACATATTTTTATATGTAGTATTTGAATACGAATGGCTTTATACTTAAGACACACAGATTTGCTAAAATTTTAAAGACTGAATGACGTACTATTAAACATTTTCAATGGTTTTCAACTTCCCATCAAATCTCGATGCTTATTTTTATTTTTTTTACCAATTGGCAAAATATTAAAAAAGCTGGTTTAAGGAAAAAATAAAAATGGATTCCGGTGGAAATTATTTCATAATTAAATTATTTTAAATCGTTTAATTTTGTTCCATTATGCTGTTGTAATATCCATTAAATAAAACCTTGATTCATAATAAATAAATAAATATAAATGGAATTCTCGTGTAGCAGAGCGCACACGTGTGTATGTTAGCTGTATGCAAATGCCGAGCCGTGTGCGAAGTGACGTCACATTAAGAAAAAGGAAAGGTTTATAAAAAGAACGTGTGCACAGATCGAGGAGTACGTTAGAGAAGACAATCACATTATAGACTTGGATCACGTAACAGGCGTAATGAGAAGTCACGCGTGACGAGAGGATGAGAAATAAAGGTAGTTTCTTTAAACCTAAAATAGGAGTTGAAGTTCTCTCCTATTCTTTGTCCCCTTTTGCGACTGAGTCTACAAGGTGTTGGCTCTACGTGTGTAAAGGTGTGTAACGTTACACACGTACCAGAAAGAAAACACATACGCATTCACACACATAGACTAGTAGAGGTTTATTATGGAATTATGAAACTTCTATTTGTTTTCTATATGACTAAGAAGCAGGGAGTATTTCAACTGTAACAAAACTTTTCTGCGTACCATATTCTGCATTCTTCGTCATTCTTTTTCTCGGACAAACACTTCCTCTTGTTTCTGTCATGGTATTTTTTTTATATCGCCATATTGTTTCTTCCCTTCTTTTGTTATCTTCTCGCTCGCTTCTTCGTTTCTCTATCGATTTCAGATGACAGCGCTAGGGTGAAATGCTAGAAAGATCTCAACAACAAGTCTGGCCATAGTTCGAAGGTGCCACTTTACAAGTCGACAGATGTCTTCTGATTCCCTGACTCTACGACTTAACCAATATTTTCTGTCGAATAACCGCCACCTTCCACGTACGTGTTTGCCAAGCGCTTACATTACGCCCCTAACAAGCGCCCGCTACGCGATTCAACTGCCGAAGTGGACAAGGTCATGTGATGCTGAAATAGAAATGCAACATAATGAATAATATAAAAAGAGATAAAGAAAAGAAGAATACAAAATACAGTGACAGAATTGTGAGGCAACAATTCTGGGTTATATATTTTTCTAGTGAACCTATTCCGTCAAGTATGAGTATCATACAAAAATTCACTTTGTGCGCGCGCGTGGTTTCCTTCCTCATAGGTTCCGAAACGGCTGAGCCAATCTTTTGCAAATTTCATACAAAGCTAAGTTATATGTCTAGCAGTGTTCCTATATAGGTTTTATACAGAAATTCATCCGATAAGCATCGAAAATTGAACAAAATCTGATCGTTAAAATAGCTTTTCTCTGATAGATAAAAATATTTACAGGGAAATGTTTTACATTACACCTGCCAAGAGAGATAATACAATTTCAGCAAATTATTTCTTCTTATAAAAACAGAGTTATTATAATCTAAAGATAAAGCTTAGTGGTACTACCCATCGAATGATTCCCGGTTGAAGCCCGGGAGACCTTTCCGTTTTTGTTTTTTTGTTTTTTTTAATGAGTCCAATTTACCATAAACAAGATGTACCATTTAAATCGCCGCAAACCAGTTCTTCATTTGCATATTTCATAGCTAATCATTAACCAGAAGTAACTTTTCAAGGGTATTCATCGTCAAGCCGAAATATCAGCTGATGTGATATTGTAAGCAAACACAGACGGGATTTGAAGAACAACATTATCATTATTTTTCTTTATATTTTTTGCGAATTGGTCCACCGGGTAAATTATTCGTCGTAATACATAATTATCAACAGAGGATAGATTCTATAATAATACATACACAATCTGAATAAATAAAAATATATTTAAGCGTATTGTACAACCGGGCAACGTCGGACTGTCAACTAGTACAATGCAAGTATCGATACACTATTAGCATCACTTGTTTCTTGTGTTGTGTAATTAAATTTGTTTGGGTGTGAAACCATGCAGTTACTAGTGTCAGCAAATATAACTGATTCAGCGTTACAATCTGCTTTATTTAAAGATAAAGATTCTGAGTACGAACTTCTGCTGAGCAAATCTGTTTTTTTTTTGTTCCCAATTACAAATCAACAAATTAAAATTTTTATCAGGTGGTTTAATATTTTTTTTGTTATTTACTGAAATCTAAAGAAATTGGGCTGTACATATCTCCCTGCCAAGAAGGACAGAAAATTTATCCTCCGTCAATATTTGCGTTAATATGCATATTCAGTTGTAGGATGTGAACGATTTCTACCTGAAATTAATTCAAATAGCTCTGGGGTATCTGACTTTGTATTTATTTATTTTTATTTATTTATTTTTTTATTTATTTTGTCATTCTTCTAATATTTGAAATACTTTCGTCCGGAATGTAGGAAAAGGTCAAGATTTGACTGCTAACTTATTGTGACGGGAGGGATATATTATCCATATATTAATAGGATTGTGTGTATGTGTGTTATTCATTTATTTTGTGTGTCACGCTTACATCCGAGTTACTGTCATTTAATTGTTATGGACTTCTATTTCTTGTAATAAATACTTTTACCAAAATTTCTTCATAAGTTTTGATGAATACTTTTGCAGTTTTAACAAAAGAGCTACAATAATATCAGAGCGTCTCCATTTACGCTGAACATTTACAGAATGCCAACATCAATGTATTACATAGGAATGAGTCTCCTGTCGAATTTCCAAAGGTCCCGCTAGTATGTATGCATGCATAGAATAGAGGATAAATTTATACATATATATGTATGTGTCTGTGTGTACGTTCGTGTTTGAAATTCCTTTGTCTAGACTTGATTGATAGCGTGTTTACGTTTTAGTGATTTATGTATAGGTCAAATCTGGGATGTCCCGTGGATTACAACAGTGTTCTTTTCTCACAAAATAGCCTTGAACCAACGAAATAACTGTTACTGTTGAGTGTAAAACACTAAAAATATATTTAATGCGAACTGTTGCTGAACTTCATTATTGGTCTCGTGGTTTTTTACTATGTTTTTTTTTTTTTTTAGAAAACAGACGTACATGCACACTAATTACTGGCTGTGCTATTCAATGTAAACAAGCAGTACTTTTACGGGATTGGATAATAAAGATAACAACACCCGAAAGTGTTTTTGAGAATACGCGTTTACAGACGGATGAAAAAAAACATCATGTTCAACACTATCCTCATTATTATAATTATGACGTCAAGCATTACAGATTGCTCTGTCATCGCATCAAGAACGTCTTTATAGTTGCATTGTGCATCCTCTGCTAGTTACTTGACATAAGTTCTAATTAAGCTTATATTATTTTAACTTTACACTTAGGATATCAAAATTAAAATTTTTGCAAACACTGAAATTATATTAAACGTCGTCATGAATAAAACTAAATATTTTATTTTTGTGTTATTTGAAATACTACCTTCACATGTCCACGCGGTTTCCTTTAATGTAATCTCCGACAATTTTAGGAAGCATGTTTTACAGATTTAGTAATTTATGTACCAACTCTGGAATATATAAGGTATTTGATATTTAATTCAGGGGGCGGATTTACGTAAGCCAAATCTTTAATGTAACTATCACTATGAGCATAGGGGTCTATAGTATTAAAATAATACAGGTTTTTAATCCACATCTAAAATAATTGAAAAAAAAAACAATATATCACAGTTGATAAAACGTTTGCTATTAAAACTCGTTCGCATTCCTAGACAGAATTTTAGGTATATCATGCGAGTCATATCTTGAAAAAATAAATCTTTTGGATAAATAATGTTTTAATAAAAATAGAGTCGAGGTTGCCATTAAATTATACATGCTGCAGCGAGAAGGAGAATAGTTGTGTTCAATCTGGCTAATCAATCTTGTGAAAAGCGTGCCTCTCTTGTGGTATGTATATGTATATATATATATATATATATATATATATATAAGCTATTTAGATGCGATTTCAGGAATTTAGTAAACTGTCTATTATAGTAGAAATAATTATGCAACAAGTTTGGTGAGAGTAGGTAGAATGAGACAATCAAAATTTAGGAATGTCTTTGTGTTGCCAGAAACGTGTTGGGAGCAGATGCAATATCCACGTGAATAAACGTTTAAATTATTGGCCACGTTTTGACGTCGCAGAGAAATATAGACTCAATCTATACAGTAGAGTTAGAGTTGAGAGAGGAGAGTCCGAGTTAGTCGAGAGAGAGTGAAAAGAGGAGAGTTGAGTCAGCCTAATCTCTTTCGCAAGCAATGCAGAGAGGGGAGGAGAAAATGTAGAAATCTAGCACGGCATCGGATTCTGATCATTCTTATCACCAGCTGGAATAAATGTCTTCAGTTTGTTAAGTAAGGTTTTGTCTTCGTCGCCATTTAAACTGTAAGGTATGTGTTTTTGTCTTCGTCTTGTACGACGAACTTATATGAAACGCCTTCCAAAGTGTTAACTGTATTCCCCTTTTCAATAATGTACTCCTCCTCTGTTTTTGAATAGAACAGTCCATTACACATCTCTTCACCCACCTCAGCATCCTATTATAAATACGAACTTGTCTCATCACCATCGTTGTGTACTCCGTTATAAACGACGTCTTGTCACCGTTATATGCCGTTATATGTCGTCAAGTACCCGTCACGTACTCCCCTTCGCAACACAGCAGGGGTGCCACAAGCTAGAATCAAAACCAAAAAAATTAGCTCTTCAGCCTAAGTCATTACCGTTTTAGCTACCGATATATGGATAACAAGACGGTAAAATAAGGCGGCTTTAACCTTTTGCTGTACATTTTAAATATTGTGAAAGTTTTAGTTCACTTATTCCTGCAAGGTAATTTTTTTTTCAATGCTAACTCCCTAGAAGCTATTTTACCGGATAAAAGCCGAATTGACTTTATTCCAAAGGTCTGAATCTCCTATATTTCAAGTTTGTAGACCAAACATTGAGAGCATTCCACACACGCAGATAAGATCACACACACACACACACACACACACACACACACACACACATATTAGATAATGTGCTTCTGCTAAAATTATTTCACCCTAAATGCTACGCAATTATACACGATGCAGAAAATATGTAAAAATAGAACTGAGCTTAATAGATAAATGTAATTAATAATCCACGAAGAAACAGAAAAAAAATGAATAATTAATAAAGGAAATGTTGTTTTATATATATATATATATATAAATATATATATATATATATATATATGTAAATATATATAAAGGAGAGAAAGAGAGTGATTTATTATCTTTTTATCTCATTTTTCATATAAATATTACGATTACATGTCCTCGTTTTTCGAAGGATTTTAATATTATGCCTCCTTAGCTATATGTTTGTGTGTTTGTATATATCATTAATAAATACATAGGAGTGTTCTATTTGTTTCTACCCCTTCATATAAATCACACACACATATATCAATATGTATACATATAAAGGTTTTTCTTTTTAAATAAATCACAACAAATATTTTATACAAATATGTGGTTTATTCCAAGATTAATTTTTGACGTTTATAATTTAAGTAAAATTGGTGTTATATAGCCCCCGACTCGCGAATATATTGTGTAATCCAACGGTCCAGTTCTCACAACTCTACGTATTAAATTAGGCTGTATTTCAGCAATAAAATCCTCTAATATTTTCTCTCAAGTGACCTATTGTGTCTGGTATATTTGTGTATGCATCGAACATTACATCTTCCCCAAAGAAAATACTCTAATAGAGTAAAATCGCACAAACTTTGTGACCTGATGGCTGTGCATAAGTGTCCGGAGCTCACTTTTCCATACAAGGGCTATTCCAAAAATAAAGCCTCTCGTGTTTCTTTTTTACTTAAAATATTAAAGAGCTGCGAAGACAGGAAGTCGTATGATTAAAACGAAAAACATTTGATGCCGATGAATGTATTTTTCTCCATTCACCACCATTCCTAATGCATTTTGCCGGGAATTCAATGACGGTAAATATTTGCAACAAATAAAATTGCAATTCCATCTGATCATTTCCGGCAGACCAAAAATAGAAAACATTACTTTTATAACGCCTCTTTTGTGTGTGTGTGTGTGTGTGTGTGTGTGTGTGTGTGTGTGTTTGGGCGTATATGTGTATGTTAGTTTGGGTGTATATGTCTTTATTGACATCGATATCAGTAACTGGGAAATTCGAAATGTGAATTGAAATAAATGAAAGAAATTAATCATTAAAGGATGAACAATCTTTCTGGGGGGGGGGAAATACGCGTGAAACATGCAGTACTAAAACGTGCTCTAAGAAAGCAGAATGAATCTGCAGTTCCTGCCGACTTTAAAGAAGAACTAAAATGTACAACTGAGGCAAATGTCTGCTGCCTAAAACTGGCTTGGTGAACCACTAGAGGGCACACAAGTTTTGACAAGATCAACAAGTTCATGAGGATGTGCTGCCACCCAATTATTGTTGTAATATCTGTGGGCTGCATGTGTATGTAAATTTGTAAGCAGTTTCACACGACACTCAAAGGTGCATAATATAGTTCCTCTACAAGTTATCTGGCACATCTGTAAACGATTACGTAAGAGTGTAGCTGGGCGGAAGAGCCATCTACGTACATATGGACGCCTGAAGAGAGCGTAGGCTTCCGTCAAGAAGTAGTAATTATCACATCACGTTATAAGTCGCTGTTAATTAATGATGATATTTTTTATGATTACGTAATGGAACGATAGTAGCTATGATATTTGCTTGGTAAAATATCCTAGCTAAAATTCCGATATTTCTCAGTCAGTATTTTTCTCCAAACTTTTTTTTTCTTTAGGTTTATTCCCGACCCAGCTGTAAAAAAAAAATAAATAAATAAAAAATCGAGCAACATTTCTCACCTGGCTGAATTATTCATTAAAGGAAGTCGCGCTTAGGGCAGCTAGAAGGAACCCCGGAATGTTTGATGATGAAGCGTTTTATTTCCACCTGCACGAATTGGCCTCACAAAAATACGGAATAAATGTCTTCTGGGAGTGAATGAATAAATAAGTGTTAAAGAAGCAGAGGATTTGGCGATTCGATCATCATTCGCAGCCAGAGGAAACAGTACCACTCTCAATTTATTGATTGAATAGTTAACCTTATCAAATATTTACCAAAAAGGTTCCATTAAGATCAAGGTCTTTCCGGTGGAAGCGCACATTGGATTAGTGCGTGGTGGTCGGTATTAAAATAGAGAAGTCGTTCTCACCAGCTAAATTGATCATTCAATAAATCGTTCCTTTTATTTTCTATTTTATTACTGTACTAGAAGGTCACCCGACATTGCTTGGTCGTAAAATACGCTTAAATATGAGATTTTGATTAATGCAAATTTCGTATTATTATATTATTTTGGCTCCAATGTTATAATAAAGATTTTAAAAGTTTCGTACGCCGCTAGGAAGAATCGAAACCAAAATGTTTAGCTTGCAATTTACTTTTTCCTTTGACGTTAATGCCTGAGCTACGAAGACATGTTTGCTACTAGGCTAAAAATTAAAATATGAACCATAGCATATTCGACCTTCATCTGACAAATTTCCTTTTCTTTAATTTTCACACTTTTTCACTGATTTTCCCCGGCTAAAACCCAAATATAATATTTCGCATGTGTACGAATAATTTATATTTTGAGTTTCATGCCTGTAAACCAAAAACTGACAAAAGAGTTTGGTAGGAATTTTTCTTTAAACAAATACGCAAACATAAATACATGTAGAAAGAATGTTTGTGTTTACTATAAGTTTTGACGCAAATATTATGCAAGTATAAATCATGTAGAATATATCCATGGATCTACACGTAATAGTTTTTTACATTAAAGGGCTATCCCTTCTCATGTAAGTAAGAAGACATACTAGATAAGTGAAAATGATATTAGGATAAGTTTATAATCGTACCCTGTAGGCAAGTGTTAAAGATAATGGAAAAATATAATGTTAGAATTTAGTCTATTGTTAATTCTATTAGAAATAGTTAAATATTATTTATATCAGAAAAAAGAGTCGATTGTTCATTCTTTAGAAATCTAGATATTAAATATGTCAGTAAAAGAATGGACAATGCAAATTACAGATATTGTTTAAAAATAGGTTAGATTAGAATTGAGGATTCTTTTGTTTGCCAAAAGTGCGTTTGGACAAACATATGTAAAGCCACGTGAAAATTAGTCACGTTTGTAAACACACTTCTGACGTCAAAAACAAAGGAGATTTCTCAATATAGGATTCTGTGGGTTCAGAGTTAGGAGGGGGGCTTGATCAGTCGAGATCTGGGAGTCGACAGTTGATGAGAGATAGTCAGTTCGAGAGGAGGGCCCTTAGAAGCGCAGGGTAGAAGATTAGACCATGTAGATCTAAGTTTGAATTCGTGACGTCATCGACTAGCCGTTCAGATGAATAAAGAAATCACCATTTATGTGTGTAATTGTTCCTCTCGTCATTCATTACAACAAAAAGATAACTGTTTTATCATCATCTTAATGAACTTTGTACAACCCTTCCAAGTTATGTGTGTCCTTCCCACCACCATCATAAGTGAAGTCTCCCCTCCTCACTATATGTATATGAGAACTGCAGCCTGTATTAATAATATTAAGGCCTCCAAGACTTCAGTCGCCATCATGATGTAATGGATATAAAATGTCTCCCTCATTATCATCGGCATCTGTTCTGAGTCCCTGTATTACATGTCCCTAATATGGATTCCTATACAACAAGTTAACGAAAGATAATCATCCCATAAGAAAACCGAAAAAAAAAACAACTAATAGGAAATTAATTAAAATGAATGTTTAAAAGAATGCAAATAAGCTAGTTTTTTTGCTAGTGAATGCAATTCAACGACCCATGTATAACAAAATTGTATTTTCTCTTGAACTAAATAGAAAAGTGTTTTAATATAAATATAAATACACAAAAAAAAAAAATTATAGGAGTATAGATAGATTTCCGTAGGCATGTTTTTATTATATACAGGATGTCCCAAAAGAAGCTGACGGATTTTTAATTTGATTAACTAACTTAATATTTAAATTATGCTGACCAATTTTCATATGTAGTTTGATGAGCCTCTCCGTAATTATCCGAGATATAGTAACATATAATAGTCTACTTATTCTAATTTTGTTTACACAACTTAATCTAGGGTATGTTTTTCATAAATTTCTAATTTTAGTTATGAAAAATGATGTTACTCAAATGCCCACCATTTTTATTTTCACACTCTTCTGCTCTCTGCAGGGCATTGTCCAGCACAGTACTTAATGTTTCAGGGCTTATGGGCCTGATTTCCATCTCCATATTGTTTTTAAGGGCATTTATTCTGGCTGGTTTGTTTGCGTATACCCGCTCTTTGAGGTAAAACCAAAGGAAGAAATCTGCACATGTGAGATCTGGGGAGCGGGGTGGCTAATTTATCTCATAGCCACAAGAAATTATTTGATTGGCGAATATGTCCTGGAGCAGATTTAATGTTTCTCGTGCCGTATGTGCTGTTGACCCGTCCCGCTGGAACCACATTGATCGAGAGACACCAATTAAACTTGATCTCCTTCTTACTGATGTGGCTGGATCTTCGGTCACGCTCTCTGCTAATCTCTGACGATTCTCACCATTCTTACCGTATGGGGTCTACCAGATTTAGGGAGGTCACATACAGATCCTTGCTCATGGAATCGAGCCACCATAGTTTTTATTGCATTGGGAGTAGAGGAATTTCTTGTATTGAAATTTCGGCGAAATTCTCTTTGAGTTTCTGATATTGACTCATTCAACCGAAAATACGACTCTACAATAATATACGCTCCTCGGTATTGTAACGAATCACGATGACATTGAAAAGGGTTACTCTAGATGATCTGAAAAATAAAATAAAAATATAAAAAATTAAAAAAGTTATAATCTTTTTTAACATCAGCTTCTTATATTTAGTATATTTTTATCTTCCTTTAGATTGATGGTTTCCTTGTATTACTTAATGCTCTTCCAGACACCACAAAAAATAAACAAAAAGAAAAATTGCAAAAAAGAAAACTCTATGTACTTACCTGTTAGGGTAAAATGGTTGTACTCTAAAATGTACGCACATTTTTCCAGTATTTTGGTTTTAAAAAGTATATCACCGTGCAAATTGAAAAGCTATTTACAATAAATGGAGACGGTGTTTGTTGAATCATTCTTTGTTAACCATGAAGTTTGAGTTATGTCTCTCAAGCCGAAGATGTCTTCCAACAGTTTTCCACCGATTAAATTCAGTTTTATTCTTTTAAACAAAAATAGTGGATAGATTTGCGTATTTTTTTTAAGTGCTATCTTTTTTTAGCCTCACGGGTAAGTACATAATGTTTTTGTGCTATTTTCATTATATTCTGTTAACGAGCAGTATTATATATAGAGATGATTTCCAATGCCTTTAATTATTTTAAATTATTATATTGTTAGGAAAATAATAACTGATTTAAAAATATACATTTATTTATTGCGTCAATTTACCGACATTTTTCAACTTACCAGTTGGTCACATTCTAAACAAAAACTAATATCAAATGTCTTACATCAGTCTTTCAATTTATGGCACAAGTGTTCATTTAAAGATTCGTTCCTAACTTTCACTATGAAAAGTGAATAACCTTCCTTTTTTTCTTCATCTACCGACTCTAAAAATTTAAAAAATACTTTCGCATTATCTGTATCTCCCGATACTATGTTTCTATTAGCTGCTGTTTGAGAAACTATATGATCGTATTTAATCTTCACATTTTTATTTTCCTTATTCTTACGGAAAAATCATAGGCGATAGGCAAGCTTGTTTGCTCTTTAGGACTTTCAGTTTGTATTGCCCATTTTGCGGTATAATTAGACATGTCTAAACGGATGAGAAACCATTATTAATATGGAGGAAGGTGGTGATGTTCATGTTATCTAATAAGAAAATAATCATTGACCTGAATAGATTGACCTTTCTTGTAACCGTCGTCCCATCTGCGGATCAGAAGTTATAAGTATACAATCTATATAATTATAAAACTCAAATGACCCTGTAACGAGTATTTTAACGCAACATCCGGATGCGCATGCGTACATAGACATAAATCCATAACAGCGCTAACAAATAAACACAAATCGCTACTTTTGAAGAATTTTTTCGCGTTTAAATTATCCAAAGAAACAGTTAATACTTTCTGCATTTTTTGATACATCGTTCATTTTCGTATTATTTTAACGCAATTGTCTTACAAATCAATCTATTTTAATCCGTTGAAAACCATGAGAGCATTTTACAACAGCCTTCCTTATTTTTAATTTATTCTCCACTTTTTAACACACCTTCTTAGAAACATTCATACATTTTCCTCTACACTACCAACATAAATAATAACCCCGAAAATGTGTTTTTTAATTTGCGTTACAAATAAATCAACGCGACAATAAAACGTATTGATTTACTGTGTACGTTTTCAGCGTCCCACTTGCTTTTTTTTTGCGTTTAAATTAAGATAAGTCAAAATTTGAATTTAACTTTAAGTATTATGGTATCTGTTCAGTGCATATTAACCTATAAGTATGGCAAACCACTTATAATTCAATGGCTGTAAGTTTTGTTTATTCAAAATAAACGATTATAAACAAAACGGCTAATAGAAATCTATCTATATTTTTTTTCATTTTAATATACTTTCATAGAAATGTTTCTTTTATGTCACAAAAAATTATTTTCTTTGCATCGCGATTTACTCTGTCAAATTTGCGTACATTAATTCAATAGCTGATATAACATACTGACCCAACGGGTCACAGGTAGTCCAGTATTTATTATAATTATTCAGCTGGATTTATAGACTTCAATAGGATTATGTTTTAAAAATGTAGTCGTATAAAATAAAGTCAATTTGCTCCAAAACAAACACGTATAACATTTAATGCAGATTTTTAAATTGCCTTGAAATAATCAGACACTATTTTCCGAACAACCTAATGTTAAAATCCATTATGAAATAATACATCATTTTGTTTTTCTGTAACTCTTGTATTATTTACTCGTTGGGTATTAGAAAATAATAAGAAAGAAATGCATTTTTCATTTTGAAATCAATTCGTCTTGACTAGAGTTACTTATCAGTGTACGGTGTAACTTTTTAAATATCACGATCAAGGCAATTTCATGTATTATGGTAGTTTGTTTTGAGCTAGCTTCATACTTTACAATTCTTTTTTTTTTTTATCTTAGTCTTCATTTCTAAATGCAAAACAAGTGTTGACTTATTAGGACAAATGCCACGACCCTCCCTGGGCCTGTCACTAGCATACCAGTTACATGTAACATATTTTATATATATAATGTGTCTAAAAAGAAATTCCACGTCAAGTCGGCGTTTTTGTATTAGATTTTGTGAATGTTGAGTATCCCATCGAGTCGGGTATGTCATCTATGCGTTTCAACGAACAGACTTTCTACAACCGTGTCGTTCAGTGCTACACAACACCTTTAGTCTACGTTATTTATTTATTTATTGCATTTCTTTTCTGTTTAGTCTTTTTTTTTTTTCATTAAAGCTGTATTCCTTTTGTACTTGCTGGGAAAGCTACAAATTACTTCTCTGCTGAAACGCTTTCAAGGTAAAAACAACGATTTACTCTGTCAAATTTGCGTTCAGTTGAACATAGTTCTTATTTTTCTACAAATCAAACACTACATGTAATAGAGGAGAAAGTTTATCCCATAGAGAAAGTTTAAAAATAATAAATATATATATATATATATATATATATATAAATATACCGCTCCCCATGTGGGGGTACCAAATTGGTTGAAAGGGAAAATTATTCCCAACTCGCATTTAGGTAAAAATGCACTTTCGTAAATAATTGAATTCATTCCAAACATATCGCTAAAACCAAAAATACAAAACATCTAAGTAAATCGCGATATATCCAGTCAGTCGGCGAGATTGTCCAGGGGTAAGGGTTTAGGCTCATTACCGCTGGGTCCCGATTTCGAATCTCGCTAGATACAGCCACTCTGATGAGTCGTAGACGACGAAACATGTGTCAGTGGATAATCACGTTAAAAATAATATATATATATAAGTAAACAATAAGAATATATAGGTACACTTATTTTTACACGGTTTCAATCCTACTCAAAGCCGGTCAGAGGATTAGTTCGCCAAAAACGTGGTGCGACGACGGTGGCTATTGAAGATACAGTTAAGAGATTCAGTATTCCTATCCCGTCGCGGTTAACCACATGACGAAGGGCACAGGAATAGTTGGCTGAAACATCGTGAAATTACAATAAAATGAAGAGGATAATAGTCCGCATATGAATAAATAAAACATACAAAGAATTCCAATACTTAAATAGTAGATTCGAATATCTTTTTAAAAGTTTCTAAACCAATTAATTCGTTTGTCTTAATAAGATTTAGGGTGCTTTGCTTTAAAAATATGTAAAAATATTATAACATAAGTTTTTTTTTTTTTTTTTTTTTTTTTTTTTTTACACAGTAATCACCACTTATCAAGGCCCGGAAGCCACTCAGGGATAAGGGTTATTGCAAGTACATTACTTTAGTGTGGAGATTTGATGAAGTGTTTACTTAAGGGGGCGGTTCATTAGGAATTTGTTAACGTTGGACTTGAACACATCCAAGGTGTAGTCCGGTGGGAAGCAGGCAGACAGAACAGAGTTCCACAGGCGTGCAGTTCTAAGAAAGAAGCTTTGTTAATGGAATCCACGTTTTGATTTAGGCACAGATATAGAGTGGAGGAAATTTTTCACAGTGAATTTAGCTAGACGGGTGTTTTTCGTGAAAAATTGGCGAGGGGGACCAGAGATTGGAGTTCAGACGAGCACCTGCCATGGAAATAACGATAAAACAAGGATAGGCTCGCAACGTCTCTTCTGTGGGAGAGAGGTTGCAGGGTAGAGAAAAGGGCATCCCCCACTAAGCCACGAAGTCTATTTTGTACTCTGTCAAGGCAGGATAGGCTGTTTTTAGCAGCTCCTGCCCAGATATGGCAGCAGTATTCCATCCTTGGACGTACTTGGCTTTTATATAGATAGAGAATTGCAATATCTGTAGCTGAATTTCAAATAATTCCATTTTTAACTTATTAGATTTCGCGTGGTTAAATTAAAAACTCCAGGATTTAATGATAGTTTTGAAAAAAAAAAACTATGGTAGCCTTTACAAGAAAAATACGTTCAAATAGTCCTATAAATTTACCCGATAAGCGATATATATAATATATATATATATATATATATATATATATAAATTGTTGCTTACATAAACTCCGAAGTTAAGCAACGATGAGGCTGGCCAGTACAAGGTGGGTTACTATTTGGGAAATGCTAGGCGCCGTATGTGTTGGAGACACATCCTGGATATAGTATCACGCGTGGTTTCTTGACCCTGTCTTGCCATCAGAACCAAATGTTTCTGGATGAGATAGCACATTAGATGCAAGTCTCCAAAACTTGAAACTAAGTCAAACTTAAGTCACACCAAAAACGAAAAGGGGGAGATAACTGCTATAGAAAAAAAATAAAGTTACATGATGAGATTGTCCTCTTTCCATCAGAATGTGCCGGATTACCAATTTATAGTTTCGCCTGAATTACCATTTTCTGTACTAAGGATTGAAACTCAAAAGTACACTAGCATATCATCAAAACTGATTATTAAATAAGGCTATTATTTGTAACCGTACGTGGCAAGAGTGGAAATGAATTTATTTTCGGAATCAAAATTTAATATTTTAAAATGCATATTATTATCACATATGACACTATATATATATATATATAAGTGAAAGTGTATGTCTGTCTCTGTGTGTGTCTGTGTACATTTCCCTACGCAATAACTCTGTCAATTTTTAGTCTACAGACTCGAAATTTGATATGTAGGGTACTGAGATTTAGAAAAATCTATGTGATCGGGTTTTAGCCAGAAATTCGGCGATTAAGGGGTAAAAGTTCAACGATTTGACCCTTGAGAACTCTACCAAACTCCTCTGATAATTTTGGGTCTACACACTTGAAATTTTAGATATAGGGTCCTTGGATATGAATCTTACTTAATAACTCAGTTTGAGCCCAAAACAATAAATTCTAAGGGGTCATAATAGGGGTCAAAGTTTTAAAAATTGACCGTGTTTTTTTTTGTTTTTTTTTGCTCAACATGCACGTCCAAATACTCGAGCACCCATGCTAGTATATATATATATTCACCCACATATAGTACCGTTTCGTTGTATCACAGCTCGTCACTCCGGCTAGACAAGCAACTACCGCAAGTTAGGATCTAGGATATATGTATATATATACACTGATCATTCCCGAAAGGATTAAAGACTCATGTTCGTTGGTATTTAAGAATGTTTATAGTAAATAATTATATATATAAACTAATGCAAATTACTTGTTTTAATGTCAAAAATTCCGTAACATATTATGGATATGATAATAATGATAGATATCTAGCTAGTTAGATAGATAAATCAATAGATAGATATGTGCATTGATTTCGTTTTTACTGTAATTATGGTTCTTTAATTGATAATAGTGTTTATTTCAGGTTCGAGAGAAAACTATGAGTGTATATTTTGCATAGCAATGAATATCTACAAAATATATGCGTCAAGCTGAGTTACTGACAGGCGGTTAACACGATTCTGTCAGGCGTCAATTTCAATATCTGCGTTTGCCTCTTTCTTTCCTCTCTCTTCCTCTCTCTCTCTCTCTCTCTCTCTCTCTATATATATATATATATATATATATATATATATATCTGTGAAAGTGTCTGTCTCTCTCTGTCTGTGTACATTTCCGTACGCAATAACTCTGTCAGTTTTTAGTCTACAGACTCGAAATTTGATATACAGGGTACTGAGATTTGGAAAAATCGATGTGATCGGTTTTCGGCCAGAAATTTTCCGATTAATGGGTCAAAGTTCAACGATTTGACTTTTGAGAACTCTACCAAACTACTCCTACAATTTTGTGTCTAAATACTTAAAATTTTACATATAGATTCTTTGAACATGGATTTAACTTAATAACTTGATTTGAGCCCTAGGCAATACATTTTAAGGGGTCATAATAGGGGTCAAAGTTACAAAACTTGACCCTTTTTTTTTTTTTTGCTCAGCATACACCTCCAAACACCCAGGCAACGCCGGTCTGAAATGCTAGTGTATATATATATATATAATCACTAGAAAAACTGTCGTTGCTTCAGAATCTTTACTATTCTCATAACCCCACTCGATTATCCAATTATAAAGTAGGAAGAAGAAGCTAAAGTGTGGTAAATGTATCTACATTATTCTTTCTCTCTCTCTCTCTCTTTCTCTCTCTCTCACACACACATATATATATATACACATATATATATGTGTGTGTGTGTATATATATATTTCGGCAGCATCCTCTCATTCAAACAAATATTATTGAAGAGCACAGAATTCTTCTTTTTTATTATCTTTCTTTTCATCTTTCCTATTCTCCGAATAGTTTTCTTTATGTGTTTTTCTCCGAATAGTTTTCTTTATGTGTTTTTTTTTTTTCAAAATTGTTTAAGTTGGCTCCATAGCGAGCGCTTTCGACAGAGATAACATCCTCAGACATGTTGTAGAAGTTGTCTTTTTTTCCTTATTATAAATATACATATTTTTATCATGGTCAAATGGTGGATTATTAAATAGGTGGGCGGACTATTTTATATATATATATATATATATATATATATATATACATTTTTTATTAATTTATGTTATATATAGAGTACATTAATTTATTATATATATACATATGTACATATTTAAACTCTGCTATCGTAAGCATCTCAAAATATTTCGACTATATTCGTAATTTATATTATTGATCTGCGCTTTTTTAATATTTCTTTTAATATACAATGCTTCGAGTAATTTTACTCTAACATTTTTCTCGCCTTGCAAAACTTTAGTGGTTTCTACCATGATTTTTCGGAATTCCGAATGGATAATATGTATATATATATATATATATATGTGTGTATGTGAGTGAGTTTTTATATGCATTGTATTTCAAGTTTTAGGGTAGCTTTAATGATTTAAGAAAATATCCATAATATGTTCTTGTTCTTTATTTTAAAAATATTTTCAAATCATATTTTAATAAGTTTTTTAAATTCCAAGAGTTTCATAAACATATGAAACAAAAATGGTAATTGATTTTACGTTGAAAATGTGCGTATTTTATGCTTACATTATAATGGGAATATATTACTTATGCTAAAAATCATGTTTTTAATAAGAAACCGTCTTTTTGTAAAGTGTAATACAGCGAAAATCTCAGTGTTTTTCATAATTTTAATAATTTAATAAAATATTTAACAATTTTTTTTTTAATTTTTCTAATATTTACAAATTACTCTTATGAAATGTTTCCAAAGATCTTACTTATTTTAAAATTCGCGCTGATCACGTACGTGCACATTAACTTTAGGTTTACCACAACCGTCACCAAGAACGGACACGTCCTTTTTCTCTTCACGGAGGTTACCTCACGATTCAGGACTAATAGCTACCAGAAAAATAGACAGAAAAACTAAAATCCTCTTTTTTCAAAAATGTGGACTACCCTGAAAGTATATATTTTTTTAATCATTTAATAAAATATTTCATGACTTTCTTGTTGTTTTAATATTTTCTAATCATATTTAAATGTGTTCTTTTAAAATTCCATTATCGGTTCAAACGTTTTATCAAAAGACGAAGCCAAATGTTAATTGATCTTACTTTGTAAAAATATTACGTATATTATGCTTGCATCCTAGTAAGAAAAATGTCCCCTATCTGAACAAGTAAAAATACATTTGCAAATCAAGATTACACCACTAGTTTTTTTAATAGCAAAACGATGTACAATATATTGTTGTGCCCGCCCTGTTTACAACTAATCTCTCTTAGCAAAACTGCATGTTTGATCCTTGAACTTAGCGAGACCTTCTTATGTTCATCTTGCTTAATGTTGACATACTTAAATAGAAAGGATAACTGATTAACGTGTTTTCTGCAACATTTGAGTAAATAAAAGATGCACAATATATTGTCGCGCCCTGAATACAACTAGGCAC
Organism: Euprymna scolopes; assembly: GCF_053919585.1. Taxonomy (NCBI): domain Eukaryota; kingdom Metazoa; phylum Mollusca; class Cephalopoda; order Sepiida; family Sepiolidae; genus Euprymna; species Euprymna scolopes. The sequence goes on along the minus strand of NC_136490.1, from coordinate 98,257,538 downwards.
CCCTAACAAAACTGTTGAACAGATTAGCGAGACATTTATTAGTTCATCTTGTTTAATATTTACATAACTTAAATATTAATTATAGCTAGTTGATTTGCGATGTTTCCGCGAAATTTGGCTAAATAAAAGAAAGCAACATTTTTTTTTATTGAAATCATGTGTGATCACATGGAAAGACGAAAAGACGGAATTTGCTAGGAACCGGGGATAAAATGTTTCCGTTATATTTGATTATTTTATGCTTGTCATTACACACCAAACAACGGCACAGAACCACTTAGTTGTGAGAGGTTACTATTTGGGATCAAATATTTGGGATACTATTTAGGGAGTTGCTGCTATTGGCCACTTCTGTCTATGGAAATTAGGGGAGACTGACGACCGTATCCCAAATAAAATAATCTGGCTTTCACTGTTGGGCATTGTTTTCTAGTTGCAGCCATTGTCAGCACTGTTGGTTTCTGGCGATTAGTCTTGGTTTGGAGCTATAATCAGGTTCTGACGGATTATAAAGCAAGCATTTATTAGCTTTTTAGGTTGAGCGAAAAATAACTGCCTTTCTACCAATGACAGCATCTTTCAAGTTGCTCAGTGTTTTCCTCTCGATATACTACTAAAAGTAGCTCGAGCATATCTTTCAAATAATAAAATACTCCACAGAAATTAAAAATGGAAAAAAAACAACAAATATATTACAAATAAGTGTTTTCGTAGCCAATAAAATGTACGTTGAACCCTACCTACATAATATTATTGAGTTTTAACTTGCTTCAAAGCGTTTAATCAGTTATAAAGACATTTTCGAAATGATAGGTCATAGCTTTGTTATCTTAGTAATCAGTCAAGAATATAAAATTTAATTTAATCGTAAAAAGAAATTTTTAAAAAATGCAACATATATATATATATATAATTAGTCTTGTTAATCGCTCAAAACTCGAAAATTAACTATTAGTACCCGTAAAAAAACATTAGGGTCGTTTTGGATCGGGGGTAATGGCTTTTCAGTATTCTTTTTACATCCCTAAACCAATGCTGTGTTTACATTTTGAGTGTTCCGTCCGAGCATGGAAAGAGCAATACGTTTTTGATTACATTGTATGTTAGTTCCATGCACGGAAGGAAAAAGTTAGCAATACTGGTTTAAATGCCAATAATTCTGAAACCTTTTGTTAGAGCTCACCGTAGCAAAACTTAAAAGGTTTCAGTATTTAATGTTATAATATTGAGCGTTTCTCAAGATTTCAAAGAGGCTGTATATGTTTTTTAGTAGAATTGCATCATGTGTAGAAGTTGATTTAATTTTATACATGTGTGCGATTATCGAGTGTTAAAAGACGTTATGCATATTTTTTATTACTTATGTCTATTAACATGATGTCATTTTCGCAATAGGTTGCAGGTATTTATGCAACATTAGCATAATGTTAAGGTTTTCAGCATTTAAATTCCTGTTTTTGAACGATTATTATGGTTGTATTTGTTTTTAAGCACCATTACGCCCTGTAGAGAAGTGCTTTACAGCATCTGTTAATAATTTGTTAGGTGAAAGTATGCAAAAGTTGCAAAACAGTATCCCATCCTCACGTTTGTAATTAATTTTTAAATAATCACACAATTATGTCAGTTCGCTTCAGTAAATTCATGTCCAAAAGAATATAATCAATATCCAGAGAGAAAACGTATGAATATATAAATATAAAAGGTGAACATTATTTATCAAACCGCGGTATATATGTGTTGTGCAAACATTGTCCTCCGCTTGTAGGTGATCAGAATGAGAAAAAAATGTTTTATCCTAATAAATTAGTAAATGGCTACGGTTTAAATCTCGTGAAAACGTATTAGGCTAAGAAAAAAAATTGATTATAATTTGTTTAGGGTTCCAGCGACGCTGGGTTACGTCGTTAAAATATCAAACTAACTTTCTATACAAAAACAAAAAAAGAAGATATATTTGTTCAATAATTCAAAGAAACAAATATTTTATAACCAAGAGCCCCCCCCGAAAATAACAATAACCAATATAAAGCAATAAAGACAATAAATTTTAAGAATTTAATATGTTAGGTTGTTTGTTTCAACGAACTTCTATACTTCCCCCACCAAAAACAACTGATAAAAAACAGTTACCAATAAAGCGAAACAAATAAGCACAGTCCTGTGTACAAATTTATTACGGTAGGTTGTTTCTGTTGACGAACACAAATAAATAAAGAAGAGTGGAGAATGTACATCTACTATGTTTGTGGATGATTTATTCTTAGCAGAGAATACGTTCGCTATTGTTATGTTGGAAATTAATTGTCTATTAACTGGAATTGGTTTCGTGCGAATCAATATTTTTCATAGCGACGCCATATTGTAATATTCTGAAGTGTTCGTCTGATTGATCTAATTCTGGAATAAGATAATTACTGAACAGTTAATCAAATGCAGCGAACTTTCACGAGAGAGACTTTGTTAATTTTTTTTCTCTAACGAGAAAGGTAGTGGTATATCTGTGTTTGTATGATCCAGTTATAGACGGTGTAAACGTGGAATCTATGGAACGTGTAAATTTCCGTCCAGCGTCGACTGGTAACCGTGATAGGACTAAATATTAAGTTGCTGCGGTTGTGATGGTGGTGCTCCTAGGATGCAATGTAGTATTTTAATATCACGATTGAATATCTCTGCAAAGGTGTAAAAAATTACAGAAGATAGTGACTATTAACTTTGCTGTATTGAATTATATGTGGCACATGTTGTTGCAAATCTACGATACTTTTGTCTAAAGGGGATTTTTGCAGTTATAAATAATTACTTCAATTAAAGTTTAAAATTCAAAAGTCACTCAGCATATTTCAATTGTGCTCTAAACAGGGCCATTCATTTCGAATACACTCCTGTCATATTAAAGAACTATTGATTTATATGCTTGGATTTACTAGTTGTGCAGGGATAGTGGCTCGAATTCAAGTTACAAATGAAAAAGGCAAGTATCATGGGTAAATTGTCCTTATAAAAGCATTTCGAATGTGTCCCTGTGATATAAAATCAATAGTAGGTTCTTTAATATGTCGAACCTTTCGGCTTGGGCAGTAATATTACTTCTAAAATGCACTTGTGATATTTAACTGTATAATGTGTTAACTTTGGTCCAAATCGTCTATTCTGTCTTTTGTCGGATTATTTCAATTATCAATACATATCAGATATCTCAATTATCAATACATATCAGATATCTCAATTATCAATACATAT
>NC_136490.1:98209292-98246792 GCF_053919585.1 Euprymna scolopes | reverse complement strand
GCCTTCGATATGTCAAGAGCAATTGCCCTGGAAAGGAAACCTTGGTCAAGAGATTCACTAATCATATGTGATATAACCGTTAGCACATCTGCTGTAGATCTTGCAGAGCGGAAACCATATTGCATGTCACTAAGAAGGTGGTTTCTGTTGAGGTGGTTGACTACTTCTTTATTTAATATGGATTCCAATAACTTACTCATGACACACAGGAGACTTATTGGTCTGTACTGAAAGGGAGATGACTTTTCACCTGAATTTTTAAATACAGGGCATACTGATGGGGTTTTCCAGGGTGTTGGAAAGCACTTCTCCTTAAGACAACGCTTAAACAGTTTTGTAAGTATGGGGGCAAGTTCTGGTTGGAGCTTTTTCAGCACTATAACTGGAATGCCGTCAGGGCCAGTTGCTTTACTGGAATCAAGGTTCTTGATTAGTTCTGTTAGCATTGTTTATTCAATATTTTCATCAAAAACAAGATGTATAAAAAAATATTTCCTGCAATTGAATAAGTTTCCGACGAAATTTTAAATTAAATATTATATTTCCTTTGTCAGCATGAATGTGTTATCATCAACGAAGATTTTTTTTTTTTTAATCTAGAAAATGACAAACTATTGCGTGTCACTCAGAATTAGAAAAATACTAAAATTTTATAATTTCTACTAATGGTTATTAATGTAGAAATATGAGAAAAGAAAACCGTGGGAAAATAATTTTAAAAAAAATGTAAGTTTATAACTTTCATGGGTAAATAATGATTTTCATCTAAATTTGAATTTTATTTAATCTTTAATAAAAAAGTGTTTAAAATATATTTTAATAATAATTAAATAAGAATAAAACGAATAATTTAATTGCTGGAACTGATTTTCTAAACAAAATTTTAAAGAGGTTGTATTTAAAAGTTTCAGAAAGTATTTTTGCACAAATATCACCAATATTTTTTTGACTATTCTTAGATAAAATACTTATAGCCAGTTAAATAATGAACGTTTTAGAGAAAAGATTTAATAGTGTACAGCCAAAAATACTCTAATTATATACGCATTTCCTGATTTATTACACACTTCTTTAATTAATTAAACGAAAATATTACACTCCTCGTTATTCGTATATGTATATATATATGTGTGGATATGTATATATATATATGTGTGTGGATATGTGTATATATGTATATATATATGTGTGTATATATTTATATATATATGTATATATATATGTATATATATGTGTGTATATATGTATATATATGTGTGTATATATTTATATATATATGTGTGTATATGTGTATATATATATGTGTATATGTGTATATATATGTGTGTATATGTGTATATATTTATATATATGTGTGTATATGTGTATATATTTATATATATGTAAATATATGTGTATATATTTATATATATGTGTGTATATGTGTATATATTTATATATATATGTGTGTGCATATGTGTATATAGTTATATATATATGTATATATATGTGTATATAGTTATATATATGCATATATATATATGTCTGTATATGTTCGTATGTGGGTATATGTGTATATAGTTATATATATATATATACATATATATGTGTGTATATGTTCGTATATATGTATTTATGTGTATATATGTATATATATATATATGTATTTATGTGTATATGTATATATATATATATGTATTTATGTGTATACATGTATATATATATGTGCATATATGTGTATATATATGTGTGTATGTACATATATGCGTATATATGTATATATATGTGTGTATGTGCATATATGTGTATATATATGTTTGTATGTACATATATGTGTGTATGTGCATATGTGTATATATGTATATATAATTGTGTATATATATATGTGTGTGTGTATGTATATGCTTGTATATATAATTTATATATACATATGTGTGTGTGTCTATATATACATGTATGTATATATATATATATATATATATATATATATATATATATATTAAAATTCTTTAGGGTGTACAGAATTTAATTTTGGCTAAATACAGACGAATCAATATGATGATTTAAAAAAATATAAAATTATAATAAAAGTTAGCTAACCAGGTTTCGTTCCTCGCTCAACAGTTAAATCGAGAAAAATACGATTAAAGAAAACGTCATGAATATGGGGGGGGACTAACGAAAAATAAACGGGGGAAACATTACATTGTCTAAATTAAGTCCTTAATCTTTTCTTTTTGCTTTCAAAGAGAAGATCTCAAAGACTTAATAAAAATAGTCTCTAGAATGTTTAAATGAAAGAGCGAGTGCGACTTACTCAAGATCGTAAACATGTCAGCATTGAAATTCGTGGCACACGGACAGTTATTTATAATGTGGTCGCAAATCGCAGAACCATAGTATTATTCAGAACATCCGATGATGAAAAATTTGCATAACGAATTTTCGATGGTACATGTTGTTTCAAAATGAAATCTAATCTTTGCGATGTTCGCCCAACATAATGCGCACTGCAACTAAATCTAAATAAATAAATAATAAAATTATAATGGATGGGGGAACATCTTTGCAAATGGACGACAACATAGGTCTGGTTGAAAAAGCAACATTTGGATTCGTAGCAAAATAACACCATTGCACAAAGTGATTTGTTTAGCAAATCAGTTGTTGATCTTACCTAGCCCAAGGTAAATATAGGTAAACAGGACATCTATTAACTGTGATTTCTTTAGTTTTATAAAACTTGGGTATTTTCTTATTAATAGTGGTGTCAACAATATCTAAGGTGCAACCATTATGACAAAGGGTCTTAGTAATAAATTTAAGCTCGTCATCCAGATTAACTTTAAAACAAATCAAGGCCCTATGTACTAAAGTCTTAATTAAATTGTATTTTTGTTTTGTAAGGCAATAAGTGTCCCAACGCATATAGAGACCGGTAAAGATTATATATATATATATATATATATATATATATATATATATATAATCAAGCAATATTTCATTTACACCCAGACACTAGTTTTCTTACTAATGCAGCCATTAGTTTTCTACTATAATTGCAACGAATATAACTTCAGTTGTTAACAACTTCTTTAACATGGCAATTACTAATTTTTCCATATTTATAAATATATCCTCCATATTTTTTCGTTACGACATTTTAAGTTGATCTCGTTGAAAAAATTTCCCCTGGTAAACTATTAAATGTGTTTTCCCTGTATTTTTCACTATATATGAATTTCTTACACATCCGTGCATCTTAGTGATTTTTTTAGGGTCAATAACGCATGTAACTTAATATACACTCAATAACATCTATTAACATGTTTATATTATTTGGATTATTCGGGCTATTGGTCTCAGTTTTTCACAAAATTTCGACCGATTTCTGATTTTCTTCATGGGTATCTTTCCGCTGGACTAAAGAATTTTTCTGTCGAACTCGGGAATCTTTCTGTCGAAATCGGGAATCTTTCTGTCGAATGTGGCATACTCTGTCGAACTCATGGAACTTTTTGTCGAACTCGTGAAACTTTTCCAAACTCGTGAAACTTTTCCAAACTCGTGAAACTTTTCCAAACTCGGGAATCTTTCTGCCGAATTCGGGAATCTTTCTGACGAACTCGAGAACCTTTGTTGAACTCTGGAATCATTTTGTCGAACATGGTAATCTGGGCGAAATTTCGAACGGAGCCGCTTATTTAATTCAAGCAGGTAGCAAGCCTGCGTTTCAGCTATGACAAAGTAGAAGCGATAAGTCATTTTAAATGGTATTTTTAGTATCACATACATTGGAAGAATTCCACTCAAAACTAAATGTTTCTAAGTAATTCATCAGTTACGCCACGGATGATCAATCTTCATCATAATAACATCAGAAACATAATAATTATTAACTTGCAGCAAAAAAATAGTGAAGTGTTCCTTGTTCTTTGGTCTAAAACTAACTAAGTGGTCAAATTTAGGTCAGATCAACTATAAAAAACTTAAATATTAAACAAATTGTGCATATAATTGTATTTATTTATAAAAAAAAGCCTCTTCATGTATTGAACACGTTTGAAAGCATATTGGTTTTAGTGTATATGATAATATACTTAAACCTAATTATATATATATATATAGATAGATAGATAGATTGGTGTGCATTATTTTTTCGTTCTATTTTCGTTTCAACTTTTTATACGTTCAAATGGATCGTTTTTTGCTGTTGTCAATTTGCTTTTTTTTATTTTTCTAAACATTTTAAAATGATACAAAGTTTTGTCAATCGTTTCTGACAACGTCGACGGAGAGAAAACAGTTGCATTTTGAAGAATGCTTTTTATTTAATTCATCTTTTTTTATCATTCCATTCTGAAAATCCTTCTGTTCGCCTTTTCGTCTCAACTCTTTCCAAGCACTATAAAAACCTGGCGACTGAAAAGCGAAAAAAAACCTAATATTTTAAATCGTGTTATGTTGCGGCGTCGATATTTCCCCCACTTCATCATCGTATTTTTTTTTTCGGTTAAAATTGGTTCATTTTATAACCTTTTTTATTTTTATCTTTATTTTTTCTTACAAGTGCATTTTAACAATAGTAATGGCACCATTAGTAATAATAGCAATAGTAGTAGTATTAATAGAAATAATTGTATAAAACAGTTGTTGTTATTATTAGTATTAAGATTAGTAGTAGTAGTAGTAGTAGAGGAGAAGAAAGTATAGAAAATAGTAATCGACCCCCACCAAAAAAAAATTCAGATTACAATACAAATACCGAGTCGGATTTCTTTTTAGAAATTCTTAAGTATCAACTTATATAGTCCCTTTTTTTTTGTAATGCCGTAAGATCACGCGTAATATGTACATAGACTTTTGGGGGCAGTGTACATCGCGGATAGATCTTTAAGACGATTTTGCCTTCAAATATTTCATTTGTTATTGGCTGCAAATATTGATTTTGTAAACACGTCGATAAGTTCCATCAATATTTTTCGCGTAAAATCTGTCAAATTTACCCACTCACGCTTTTACCTATTCCATACCTCCCTACCATTTCTTCTACTGCCATTTTCACTTAAAAGTGTTATATATATATATATATATATATATATATATATATATATATATATATATAAACTCATGACTCACACAGCCGCCGCCGATAGCGTAGTGGTTATCCTTGACTGTCGTACAGACGGTCGGGTTTCAATCTTGGTTTGATGTAGTTGCCTGTCTAGTCGCACTGATGAGCTGTGAAACAGCGAAACAGTACTGCAAGTGGATGACTCTCTCTCTCTCTCTCTCTCTCTCCCTCTATATATATATATATATATATATATATATATATATATATATATAATACGTATCAGGTGCACTTCAAAAGGCAAATTACAACGCAATATTACGAAAAGAACAAATGTGTTACTTGTTTGAAATTCATAATTCAAATTTATTTCGGAGTCAAACTTCATCCTCAGTATTTTGTACATCTTTTTTCTGTCTTTCTTTTTTTTTCCTTTTTTTTTTCCTTTCTTGCCATGTTGTAAAGTTGGAGAAATAAAAGTCAGTTAGATCCGTGCGTTGTCTCTCAGCGGTTGTATTTTGAAATGTCGGAATGTTGCGTCGGTTACGCGATATTAACATCAGAGTTGTGAGTTTCGTTATATATATATATATATATATATATATATATATATATATATATATTTATATATATATATATATATATATATATATATATATATATATATATATATATATATATCGGTTTTCCTGTTAGTTTAAAATCAAAATGTATTTATCATTTTATTATCAATACCAACAATTGAAAATTTTGAAAATTAACTAAAAGAAAGCATCGTAAAATTGTCCGATTTTTATATCGGATCTGGGATTTCAATGTTTCCAACTTTTCACTTTTCAATTCTGATTGATTGTTCCAATGCGTCCAACGAGGGCGTTTAGCGATGTTTAATTTATTCCCGTTTTGAAGATGACACGTAATTGAACACAGCGACGGAAAAATTGATGGTCGAAAACATGTAAAAATATAATCTCTTACGATCCATTATCTTTCTGTTTGACATATATTCTGCTCGCTCTCTGTCCTTCTCACATCCAGACTATTGGCGGCCATGTAAATGTTATCAAAACCTTTTACCATGATAAACCAAGAAATTTTCAAAGAATCTAACGGTGGTATTAATTTTGTATTAGTCGTATTTTACGATAATATCATTACGTGAGTCAAACGTTTCTACTAATTGAACCATAACTCTTGTACGTTAGACATAACTGTTCGCTGCTCGTAACTAATAGTGAAAATAAATACAGACATTTGATTACGTATAAATATACTAGCTATAAAATTGTTAAGACAATTCGAAAACATTTCTGCAAACCAATAATATTCTGTACAAATAGACGTCCATCTATGCTTGACCTCGCCAATAAATTTTAGTCATAAATATCCAGCGTCATTCTTTTTCAGCTCCAAAAATCAGTAGAGACTAAACTATTCCTGCCATGACCTAGTCCCTCTTGATTGCGATGTGATAAAAGCTCTGTGCAGATCTAGAAGGTTCACCCGCCCATGCCTTGCCTTCTATCTTTGAGAATGGCTATTACTAAACGCCTGAGGAGCCGTTACCGGGGAATGTTGAGAGGGCTGCTCAGGTATTTTGCAGGCCATAGTGCCGCTACACGGGGACGCTGACTTTTCAATCCCACTTTCCGACTCTAGTGTCAAAGTTATTGCAGTTGGAGAAAAGTAAATACCTCCAACGTTATTTTTTAACAGCCTTTCAGTTAGTACGATACACTTAATTGATTCGTTTTATTCATAGCGAATATTTCATTTTGAAAAGGAACTTCAAAATCATCGAACCTTAAACCGCCAGATTTTTATCCGTGGAGTTTTCTCAAGGATAATTTCTATGACAATTGCCTACAGAGAGCCAGCACCGCCCAAATCAGGACGGTGTCAAGAAAAGAATGCATTGGGTAATATTGCCAATTCTTGCACTTGCTATTATGGAGAACTTATGGACTGGCGAAAAAACAAAACAAAAAATGACTTCATAGTTATGACTAGGGCTAGTACAACAGCATATTCTTCTCAGTGTTTGGACTCACGAGTATATATCCGTTGATATCTTATATGCCTTTTATATAGAGGGGTGTTGACTGTGTCGGATATATACTCGAGAGTAAAAACACTGCAAAGAATATGCTGTTGTCCTAGCCCTGGTTATGACTTAAACTGGATGGATAATTCAGGTCGAGGACGGGGTTTATTTGTATCAAGTATGGGAGGGTGTGTGCGTTTTATCAACGATTTAATGGTTAGTAATTTTGGTGTCACCTTGTGTGTTGAATTAATTATTGTAGCTAATCCTCCTATTAATTTTGCATGATTAAATACTACTCTGCGTTGCAATGAGTGTAATGTTTGTTTTTGAATTCTTTAGATGAGCTCTGATACTTTGTATCATTTAGATTTTTCGGACTACTGTTCTCACTTTTGACTATTATTCGATGTAACCTTCTGTCTAATTCGAGTGTATTAAAAATGATTTTAAATCATGTGTCGATTTCTAGTTCGACATAAACATTCTTAAGTACACCTGAACTAAATAGAAGATTATCATCTACTGAATACTTGTGAGAATAACACTCGAGATGCGAAAAATTATCTGAATAATTCAAATACAATCATTAGATTTATTATCATACTTTTCTCCAATTGCAAACCTGGTATATATATATATATATATATATATATATATATATATATATATATATATATAACTACTTCATTTACTCACATAAATTTAATATACGAAAGTATAGATTTTTATTTTAACCCTTATCCTTGAGTGGACTCTTGGCCTTGATAAGTGGTGATGCCTATGTAAAAAAACCCTCACAATAATGCACACAACACTTATTTTACAAGGAGACATCACATCACCCTAAAACAGACAACTCCTCAAAAACAAGGAAACAAACAACCCCCAACATTTTTAAGGAAATCCCTACGGAACAACAATTCCAGGTTAGAAAAAATTAGACCCAAAATCATCAATTTATCCACATACTCCTTATCAAAGAACGAAATGGAAATACTGAAGCTTGGCCTCAAATTCTGCCCCACCCCTAAAAGCAATATAGCAGAACTAAAAAAGGACCTTAAAGAATTCGAACGGAAATTTAGACTAATAGAAACACTATATAACAAAGGGGAAAAAGATGATTCTTTAGTAAAAAACAAATCAACATATTTCCCTAATAAACAGAACAACACAAAAGAACTAAACAGCTACTTCGAAAATCTCTGGAACCTTAACCTCAAAAAAAAAACACAAAACCATAAGCAACCTCACACATAAGCAAAAACAAGCACTCGAAAAGATCCGTAATAATAATGACATAATAATAAAAGAAGCAGACAAAGGCAGTGCCGTAGTAATCATGGACAAAACGTATTATGAAACAAAAATTACAGAATTACTGGATGACAAACACTACTATAAACCCATTAGTACCAACATAGATAACACCACCATCTCAAAAATCACAAAACTTTGTACAACACACAACAAAATATTAAAAAAGAAAAAAAAGGACTTCCTCACAAATTTCATTACAAAGACCAACAACTTCTACGGACTGCCTAAAATACACAAATCTGGCACAATAAAACTTGCCATCGATACACAAAACTCAGAATATATTAGCGCTCCAAACCCTAGTGACCTTACATTTAGACCCATTGTAGCAGGACCAGCCTGTCCGACAAGCAGACTTAGCAACTTAATAGACATCTTATTACAACCTTTCACAGATCAAGTTAAGAGCTACATAAGGGACGACATCCATTTTCTTACTACCTTACCACATACAGTAGAAAACGGGACACTATTAGTTACATTTGTACGTTAGCAGTTTATATAGTAATATACCCCATGAATTAGGAAAAGAAGCAATAATATTTTGGATCAACAGACACGCACAAACACTACATCCCAGATTCACAAAGCAATTCATTATCGATAGTATAGACATAATTCTAAACAATAATTCCTTCGAATTCAACAATACCAACTACATCCAAACACTAGGTACAGCAATGGGAACGAAAATGGCACCGACTTACGCAACCCTTACATTAGCCTACCTAGAAGAAACCTTATATAAAAAAATAGAACAAAAATTTGGCCACAGCACTAAAATACTGTTTGTAGAATCATGGAAAAGGTACTTCGATGACTGCTTCATCCTATGGAAACCCACATGGGGGGACATCACAGACTTACACACCATACTCCAGAACCTACACCCAAAAATTAAATTCACCATGGAACAAAGCTCTACAGAATTACCTTTCCTAGACATACTGATAAAGATTAAAGACAATAACATTATCACAGACATTTACCGCAAACCTACAGACACCCAACAATACCTACACTTTAAAAGTCACCACCCTAAAAGCTGCATAAAATCAATTCCCTACACCCTAGCACGTAGAATCTGCACCATAATCACGGACAATAACCTTCGGAAAATCCGACTCAAGGAACTACGAATAAATTTAAGAAAAAGAAAATACCCATCACAACTTATAGACAAAGGGATCCAACTTGCGACAAATATACCAGTAGTAGATTTGAGAACCCCTAAAGAACGAAACAAAGAACAAATCCTAACATACGTCTCCACACACAACACAAACAACCCAGAGCTATTCACAGAGATAACGAAAAACCTCGTCCTACTTAACCAAAACAGCAAACTAAACAACTTCCTTAAAACAACAAAAATAATAAAAAGAAAACGCCAACCCAAAAACCTAAAACGCATTCTTACCTCATCCAAACTCAATCAAGACGCAACAAAAGGAGTCACAAAATGTAACAAACAACGATGTGGAGTCTGCAACATAATATTAGAGGGAAACACATACACATTTACGAACCCCATACAAACATTCAAAATTAAAAAAAACCTAGATTGCACCTCAAAAAACGTGATCCATGTAATAAAATGTCCAGCATGCGATAAATCCTACATAGGCGCTACAAAAAACCTTAGTAATAGAGTAGCCCTACACCGATCCAACATCAAAATCGCGGAAAATAGACACCTACATGTATCACAACATATACACACATGCAGTGGAGGCAGATTCGAGATAATGCCCATCTTCCAAACTGACAACTACTTCTACTTGCTAACACAAGAAAAAAAATTTCATAGCAAAGTTTAACCCCGCCTTAAACATCTCTCCATAATTATACACATAAATAGGCAAAACACAAAATACACTTACACGCATGCATGCTTGGGTAGGTGTGCACCCTCACACACGAAACAACAAAAAAAGCACAATAAGGCACACGCACACTTTCGCGGGCGCGCGCGCCCATACCCAGTACAGTACCATTTCTCTTAACTAAACAAACAACTAGAAATTATACGTATGTATGTGTATGTGCGCGCGTGTGTGCGTGTGTATATGTGTGTGTGTTCGTGGGTGTGCACATATGATTGTGTATGCGTGTGTGTATATATATATATCATCTGTTATCTATACTGCATCTTGTTTGTGTGTATACGTGCACTTATGTTTGGGTGACCGAATCCATGTATGCATATGTGCTTGGATTAGAAATAAAACTTCAACCAATATATACATAAGGTGGGATGTAGGAATATGTATGTGTATGTGTGATTGTGAGTGCATGTGCCCATATATATATATGGGTGGATGAGTGTATACACATCCGTATGTATGTGTGTATGTATATATATATACATATGTATGCACATGTATGAGTGGGTAAATGTGTTCGTGTGGATATGGATATACGCGTATGTGTGAGCCCCTACATATGTCTGTGTGTGTGCATGTGTATGTGTATGTGCCTACATAGTATGTGGATGTTTGTGAGTGTATGTGCACATACATATATGTGTGTACATATATGTGTGTATGTGCGTGTATGTGTGTGTATATATATATCTTCTACCTATTCTCCATCTTACTTGTGTGTGGGGGGGTGCGTGTACGTATGTCTGAATGATTAAGCGCATATATACATGCGTGTTTTGGTTGGAAAAAAAAGTATATATATATATAAAATAAAAAATAAAAAAATAAAAATAATTGTTAGCGGTGGATGTATGCGAGTACGTGTGTGAGTGTGTAGGTGGGTATGAATATATGTATGCTCCTACATATATTTCTATGTATGTACGTGTGTGTATGTGTGTGTGCGCCTGCGTACGTGTGCGTGTGCATGTGTACATGTACATGAATGTATATGTATGCGTGTGTGATTGTGTGTGAGTGTATGCTATACATGGGGAAAGAAAGTCTTTAAAAAGAACCCTAAAAAAACCCATAAAAACCTTCACCATATGGACTAAAAAACACTCTTTGAAAATAACTTTGACCGGACATTTGAACACTTACAGTTGGAGCCAGAATGTCTGAACACACGCATCATCACTCTGAAAAACATATTTAATATCAGCGGAGGTAACTGTACAAACTCCTATTTTAAAGAAAAACTTCTTACGAAAACATCTGAAGAGAGCATACCCTAAGCTCGAAACGCGTTATAAAAATATTTTAAAATAAAAATATGATGAAAACCTTTTAAAAAAAACCACAATTGTTGATGGCTACACTCTTTTAAATATATATATATATATATATATATATATATATATATATATATATATATATATATATATATATATATATGTATCCCTTTCTATTCGCTGCAAAACAAAACGGACAACACGAACAATAGGAAGAATGTAATTGAAATTTTAATTACCATCTGACAATTCATAATGGTTTTCAATATTTTTATCAGTTCGAATTAGATGGAAAAATAGTTCTGCTTCATTCGTTTTCATGTGTTTATCTACTGAGGTCTGCAACAATATTTAGTAGTGTTGGGACGATTATCAGAATCGGAAATCAGAAAATCGGATATTGCGGAGATTATGGAATCGGCATCAAAATCGAAAAATCGTGCTTATATTTCGATGTTAAAATCGGTTCCTTTAATTATCTTTTTTATTTGATTTTTTTTAAAACAAAATTTTCACTGTTGGTAGTAATTATGAAATAATAAAAATTTATTGATTTTAAACTACGAGAAAACTAAAATTTATAGATCACCCTCCCCCAACAAGTGTGTTTTTACGCTTGGTAAATATATACGGTAATCGGGGGAAAAATAAAGACTTTATAGTTAAATATTTAGAGCTTTACAAAGAATCGGAATCGGGAATTCCCAAGTAAGTTTACATAAGGGAAAATGGCATCTTGAAGTTAAAAGTTTAGAATGAGGATTTCTCGGTAACATATGACGTCATAAGAAAATGTGTGGTTTTAGACATGCTAGAGTATTCCTAATATTGGTTAATTAGGCGTCGGTGTGATCAAGCGGGTATTATGAGTTTTCTTCCTCCTTGTGCGAGATAAAAAATGTGGAGATGCACTTTTTTCCCATGTATATGGATGTAAATAATGTAATAATTAAATAAATAATAATTAATTAAATAATAATTAATTAAATAATGTAATAATTAAATTAATGATCTAATAATTAAATAAATAATGTAATAATTAATAAATGTAATAATTAAATAATGTAATAATTAATTAAATATAAAATGTAATAATTAAACAATGTAATAATTAAATAATGTAATAATGTAATTATTAAATAATGTAATAATTAAATAATCTAATAATTAAATAATATAATAATCAAATAAATAAATAATGTAATAATCAAATAAATAATGTAATAATTAAATCAATAATGTAATAAATAAATAATGTAATAATTAAATAATGTAATAATTAATTACATAATGCATTAATTAAATAATGTATTAAATATATAATGCAGTCATTAAATAAATGTAATAATTACGTAAATAAATAATATAATAATTAAATAAAGAATGTTGTAATTAAATAAATAAATATAATATGTAAGTAAATAAATAATGTAATAATTAAATAAATAAATAATGCAATAATTAATAAAATAATTTAATAATTAAGTAAATAATTTATGTAATAATAAATGAATGTAATAATTACAAAAATAAATAATGCGATAATTAAATTAATAAATAATGCAATAATTAAATTAATAATGCAATAATTAAATAAATAATGCAATAATTAGGTAACAAAATAATGTAATAATTAAGTAACAAAATAATGTAATAATAAAGTAAATAATTTATGTAATAATAAATGAATGTAATAATTAAATAAATCTCCAGAGCAAATAATGAGGTTTTTGTCGTTCCTTCCTTCATTATTTTATTTTTGAGTAAGCATCTTTATTATCGCTACATCCCGACAAAAGCCATATTTAAAGATAAATATCTCCAAAACGTCGTTAAGACGAATAGTTGATTGTATCGAGTATTGACCAAGAAGTTGTGATTGAAGAAATCTTTCTATCTATGGTACAGATTGGTCAATTGTGTATATCCAAATAAAGCAATAATTGAATATATTAGCTTGAGGTAGTTGTCTGTCTAGCCGCTGTCCGATGAGCTGTGATACAGCGAAACGGTACTGCATGTGGATGACATATATATAAATAATGGGTGATAAATAATTGAAATTATCAATCAAGTTTTCAAAGGAGAAAACATATCAAAATAATAATAATATATATATATATATATATATATATATATATATATATATATATATATATATATATATATATATATATATGATCGTTTCGGAAACAATATCCTATTATCCATTATATATTTACAAATAAAATCACCGGGAAATAAACAAGATATTTCTGGATATCGTCTCCTCATAAGCATAAATGGAGTAGAAGGGAGGAGACGACACCAAATTTTAACCAGCTTATTGAAGTAAATATAGTTTGTGAACGTAGAATAAAAAGAAAATTAAAATATATGTGAACGTAGAATGAAAGGAATTAAAATATATTAAGTGAAATTTAATTCTTTTGTTTATGATTAATATTAGATATATGTTGTTTCCAAAACGAACGTAAAAATAAATTTGATGTTTCCTCCTGTGAAAACTTGATTGATAATCTCACAATTAGTAATCTCTTACGGTTTCTATTTATAAAGCTCTAGGTAATTACACCAGCAAGCAATAGAATGTTCTTCTGTGGAATGATCAGTGAAATATTTGTTCCGATAGGAACCGTGAATTAAAAAAATATATTTTTTTGTAGAAATATATGGATATATATATATAGATAACTGCTCCAGATATATTTTTACAAGAAATAGAACTAAAGCATTGGCTGACGAGAAATAACTTATTAGCATTGTGATCTGCACCAACCATACACTGGCTAGCAATAAATAACTTATTGGTAATGTGATCTGCATCTCCCAGACATTGGCTGAAGGTAAATAACTTATTGTTATTGTGATTTGCACCCACCAGGCACTGGCTGAGGTTACCATAACTGCATAACTCTGAGCCCAGCACCTTTAAATATATTTTACTGAGACTTTACTTATATAGACCCTTCTATTGCATGTATATATGTGTGTGAGTGTGTGGCAGAGAGAGAGAGAGAGAGAGAGAGGCGGATAATCCATTTGTATCCATTTATCTGACACGGACTGCTGCTTTCAATTGACCAGTTAGCCAAATCAGTTTATACGTTTATGTCAAGTGATGATGGTCGGAGTGAACCGAAGAACATTCCGGCGGGGCCACTGAAACGTCGAGTTTGAATCTTTAAAAAAAGATTGAAGAGACGTTTTTATGGCTTGGGCTATCAAACTCAATTTGTCCCCCGATGTTTGCTTAAAAAAGGGGTGACGTGGTGGCTGGTGAAAGGAGTTCGCTGTTTGGTGAAAGGGAACATCAGTTTGGAATGCCTCGCATGAAATTCTGACTTAATTAGATCGACGGAGCCAGAACAGTTCGCATGCCTTATATAACTGCACTCACCATGCGAAAATTGTCTTATTTCTATCTGTCCATCTACCTATTGAGTTTGTAGGTGGATTTTATTAACCATATTACGTATGCCAAAGAAATTTCTTTAAATCTCTTCTTTTTGGCAGAAGGCACTTACTAGACTTCTTCTACGTTTTACGAAAGGTACTCGACAGAGCTCCAGATTTTGGTTCCTCCTTGCTTTGAGTTATTTTTTCTGTAGCAGAAGAAAAAACTATGTTCCTTTTTCTCCATGAGTATAGTTCCGCTTGATATATTTTTTGTGTAAAACATTCCTCCGCGGCCGATTACAATTCAGTCTTCTTTAAATTTAATGACAAGAATTATTTCCTATATATAATGAAAAAGTCCATTCAACTGATTGATCCTTAGCCTTCGACTAGCAATATCTCTACCTTATTAATCAGTATATTTGAAGAATTCTCGGCTTTGGATTGCACAACGTTTATTACTATATAAACTTTAATTACTGCTAAGTTGACACTAATAGTGTCAACTTAGCAGTAATTAAAGTTTATATAGTAACAAACGTTGTGCAATCCAAATGGACTGGAAACAGCACTGTCAGGGCTCTACATTGCGAGTGAAACAGTCGCATTTGCGAGTGATTTTCCAAAGTGACAACAAAATATTCTTTTCATCATTTGACTCTGAAGTATGTAGCCGTTGATATCGTATGTTTTTCAATAGTGATGAGGTTCTCGGTGGTTGAACTGTGTCTTACTTTGTCGGATATATACTCGAGAGTCAAAACAATGAAAAGTATATTCTATTGTCCTAGCCTTAATTATTACTGCTAACTGTGGAAGAGTTTTTAGAGGCCGAGAACTTTAAATAGACAACTTTAATTAATTGTAGGTTTGACAACTATCGCTTATTTTTAGTTTAGTTTGGTTTGGCAATTCATTAGGAAGAGACGGACACACGTGCAGCGTTCGCAAATTGCAAATAGTATAATCAATTTACTGAGAGAAACATTTAATAAACGAATAATTTTACAATATTGTCCTGTCAACTGACAACCTCGTTCATATGATTTAAGCTAATTGCATTTTTTTTTATGGAATGGCATATGTAAAGTCCAATGTCTACGTGGATAAACCATACACAATAGACAACTTGGAAAACAAGTGTTATATGTTATTGCTGGAACAATTTTATACGTAAAGTTTGTGTGAATTGGACCTCTAGATTTTGCTATATACGCGCATTTTTTAACGGTCAAAGGAGAAAGTGTGACATCTAAATTCCTTTAAAATCTTCCAAAGTAACTGTATTTGAGAGTATCTATTAATTCATGTCAAATTCCGTGAGCTAAAGTTTCCCAATAAGCGAATGTATGTGAATTTTCGAGGAAAGATTCCATTTGCTTTTTTCTTCCTTTGTATAAAACTGAATGTAGCAAACATTATGACCCTTGCTGATATAAGCTCTGCTCTAAATCTTTAATACGTTAATCAATTTAGAAAGGAATTCTGTACAGATGGATAGTATTATATCGATGCCACCGTTAAGTTTCGGAAGACAAAGGATAACCCCTGTAGGATCAGCTGTGCGTGTAATTGTGAGGCAAGGGTTGCTCACTCACCAACCACGAATTGGCACTGCTTGAGCCGAGTGGCAAGGAGAAGTCCAGGACGACTGGAAAGAATGCTAAGATAAGCGGAGACCACATACAGCACCTAGGAGTCCCAAATGGTCACCCATCTACTACTGACCAGGTTCGACGTTGTTTAACTTCGGTGATCTAGCGGGAAGCGATGTATCAAAGTGATTATACCGTACATTATTTACAAAGATTAAAACATAAGAGAAAACATAACATTGAGGTCAGGCCTTAGAAAAAGAACGCACAAGTATCTTTATTCCTGGGCTCATGGTATAGATATTTTAAAACCACTTATTGTCTGCATTCTTGACTTGTAAGTACGAATATATTAATACATTCTGCAGAGTGCTTTCATAGGGATTTAGCTCGTGTCACCAAAACTGTCATGGCTTCTGTTGGATATATTATCGTTGCTATTGTCCCGCTGACTGAATTCTGTTTTTTTTTTTTAATTTTATTATTGTTGTTTCTATTTTGTCATTTCTGTAAAGAACCCCCCCCCTTTTTTTTTTCAAAACAACGAAAACGTTTGTGAAAGATAATGGCAGCAGTGACCGACATGGCGGTGATGGCGCTCTCATTGACGGCCATGACAGTTTTTAAGTGGGCTAAGTTTCAAATAGATTTTTAAAAACATTTTTTCTGTTTTTTTGTTAATATTTATTCAAGTGCTGGCTTGTATTATTTTGGTTTGTTTTAGAAAGAAACGCACGTTAGAGCTATAGAATACAGAGGAAAGGAAAACTAGAAAGAAAAGAATGGGGAAAATAAACCGATTTTCTTCTTTTACGGATCATAATCGGAAGCTACATTTTGCTATTTTCCTTCATTGTACTTGTTTTTGGAATTTATTTTGGAATAAATTTATCATGAAGAGGAAGGTTTTCAGAAATCAGTACGAATACACACAGATATATACACAAACATATGCATGTATATATATATATATATGGTGAATAACTAAATAGAGAACAGTGAGAGTGGTGACCCATGTTTGTACCTATTTACTATGCCTCCCCACGGGACAGTTAGACACCAGGGTCGTTTTTTAACGTGGAGAAAAGGTACAAAAATAAAAATTGCCTCAGTCGGGAAGGATTTCTCCTCCACCGAAAGAGAACAAGAAATAGAAGTGCCGCATCTGAAGAACAGATACTACACTTTGATCTTGTCCCGAAGGCCAAGAAAAGACCCATGTTTGTATGAAAATGTTGAAGATATTATTAGTAGCGGCATCTGTCCCTATGACCTGGTGTTTAGACCTACTGACTGCCAACTCGAAGGTTGTTAATTTGACCAAGGAAATTATAGGTGCTAGTCCTGTCGCATATAGAGTTGTAATACAACTGTGGACAACTACACAAGTTAAAATTAAAAAAATGTATTTGATTATATTCGGTCCTGGATATGACCTTAAACTATATCCGACGGTGAGGCCTCAGCTTCCGGGCTTTCGGAGTGTATAGCCACCCTTTAATTGCCATTGCTCCCAGGTCCACTCTAACCCGGAATGGTAGTACCTGTAAGGTTCCAAACTATAGGTTAGAGACCGAATTGAAAAAAAAAAAACAACAAATATAGTCTAGTAAAAATATTCAAAATCACTGGATGCGGCATTAAATAACTTGAAAAGGATTGATATGCCGTAAAACAAAAACTGCCAACCATTGATTATACCCGTCAGTACAACCGTACTATCCAAGATGCGAACAATAATCTGATTTAAGTTTTTTTCATGTGATAACCACATTTAAACTATTTTCATTGAAACGTCATCCAATTACATTGTTACGTTGACTAAACTTATGCATTCGTTACCTAAAATTTTCATTTTTCTTGCAAATGTTGACGATGCGAGACTCTAAGAAACCAATCCCTTTTATATTCCTGCGTCGTAAGCAGAGATGCGTCATTGAATGCATGACAAATGTGCATTGAGGGTACTGGTCACGAGTACCCTCAATGCACAGTTGTCATGCGTTGTAGATATAATTTTGGGGGCACAAAATGTTCGTTTTAATAATATCACACTCGTCTTCGCAGCTCTTTAGTTTTTTTTTTTTGGGGGGGGTCGTTGAAATAAATTAAAAAAAAACTTAATTTTTAATACGACTCTTCTATATTGATTTTAACCGGCCGCCATTTTAATGACCGCTTCTTCCCGCTTATAACTCTGCCTTCAATTTAAATTTTTTTTTTTCTATTTACATTTTTTTTCATTGTTTTTTTTTTATTTTTTAATCAGATTAACATTAAAGCGTGTATACCATAACTTATCTTTCCTGGGACAAAATATTCAAGTAACTCCTTTCATTATTTTAAATCAGAATTTTAGGGCTGATGCTATCACCTATCATGAATCCATCACGGTCATTTATACGGTACTGGCGCGGCACCTGCCCTAGGCGGGTTGAACCAGCTTCCTCCAAAGAAGGCAGTTTCGTGGGAATTGAAATTCACAAGCGTTCCCCAGTCGCATGTATATCCCCGTCAGAGGAGATGATGATGTTGTTTTTGCAGCTCTTAAAGAGAGGTGTCGACGGCTTCCTACATATGGCGCCTCGTATTCTCAAATAATCACCTATCTGTTTATGACTAGGCTCAACGTTGCTTAGCTCGATGATTCAACGTGTGCCACCTGAGAAAAGTGTCACCGTGATTACGCCGTATATGGTCATTTATGTTGTTGAGAAAAGTGTGAAATATATCCCAGTAAATTATCTCTATTCAATTAGTCGTATATAACGACTATTGTATATTAGATATCGCCTTTTAGTGTTGAAAATTAGTTGGTTTGCCGTTTAATATACAATAAAAATCGTAAAGTATTTCTACATTACATGGTTAGTATTGGAACATGGCGTACAATAACGGGTGCCATTAGGGTCTTTCAGAACTAAATATCTCATTTTCTTTTAAATAAATGTTTTACTGGGGATTGATAAAAGGTCTTTTTTTTGTTTACTGAAGGTTCGAAATTAAGACATGTTTCATTTATGTCGAATTTATAAGAATCATATTTTTGTTTAACAAGGTCAACGAGAATAAACGCAGGGATCTTTAGATATGAAATAAGGCTCTTAAAAAAGACAGTAACCGTACCTCAAGTAAACTGATCATGAAGCCACATTTTCCACGGATAAATTAGGTATACACGAGCCGTGTAAACAGAAGCTGAAATAGGTGCATATTTAATTTAAAAAAAAATGGGGGCCACGCATGTATGATTAGAACACACCAAAACCATTCGACTTGGTTCAATTATCGCGATGACCTGATATACCCACTTTTTAATTCACGTTTTTATGCTCGGCTTAAGATTGACTGTCAACAAATACCATCTCGGCACACCCACGCGCTAACGTTACAGGTCAGACAGCTGTGTGCCCGTTTTGTTGGATTTGTCTACGTATTTAGATTTCGCTAAAGCGGTCAAAGGTCACATATGTGGATGCTACAACAAGACGAAGTAGTTATTCCCATAGGGTCGCAATGTATTCTTTTCGGAAAACAAGGCGCCACCACTCCCTATTTGATGGGTGTTAAATAAACGTCTGTACTAGGCACGGCGAAAATGGGAGGAGAGAGTAAGCATTTTTTGATCGGGTCTGTCTTTAAAAATCGTCCAAAAATCAAGTAATTCTCCAATCAATACGAAATCTCACCGATTATTAAGGAACTTTATTATGGGAAAAGTTGGTACAAATATGCTCAAAATAATCAGCCGAAACTGAGCAAAATATATTGTGTAGTGGGGAGGGTGAGGAGTGTAAAAAAAAACAACAACTGCACACGTATCAAATTTTAAGGTTAATGATCCGAATTTTGAATGTGTTTAATTTTTCATCTTTTGGTGTTTTGCAGTGTGAAATTCGTTGAATACGTTAATAATTAATTTTCAGACTACCAATATATATATATATATATATATATATATATATATATATATATATATATATATATATATATATATACATTATTTTTACGAAAAACACGTTTTGTAATCTTTGAAAAATAAATTATTTTTTTTTAGTGAGCCCAATATTGCTAATATACCATTAAATGGGAAATGTTATGAGAAATCGATACCAAAAAGAAAAAAAATCGATAAATACTGCGCATTTTGTTAAAAATATGATAATTTATTTTGGCAATTTCTTTTTACTTGATTTTAATTTCTGTATGGTCGAGTAAACGCGCTAAAAAATAGTTCTATATTTACAATGAGTTCTTTATTCCCCCTGTTCCAAAATTACGAATTATGTCTTGTAAAGCCTTTCGTGGTTTTTCGAAAAAGGAACGTTAATTTTTTTTTTTTTAAATTTCGGCATGGAGCTTCTTCATATTGAGATAAAATATGAAATCATTGTAAATGCAAGTACTTATTCTATAATATTTTTGCATATGCTTAGAGCAAATAATCCTAAATCTTACACAGACAGAAAAAAACTAATTGATTCAAAATTAAAAAAAAATTGTTTATGTCTTGATACGAAAAATCGTGGTGAATCATGTGTGCTTTTTTTTTTAATTTAAAATGTAAAAAATCTATTAAAAATAGTCGGAAAAGTTTTATATAATTCTGCTTTTCATATGATAAAATTCAGGTTTTTATTTGTCTGGAACAATAAGTTGCTAAGAATAATGGATTTTTATAGATTTAAAATCGTTTTTTTTTCTTTTTTTTATAAAGCAACAACTTTGCTTCTCTTTCACGGTTTGGCCGTGCCTAGTCTTTAACTACACTGAAGACGGGAAAGCAATTGTATAGCCCGAATTATGGATCAGCAAATGTATTTTCTCCGCCTGAAAGAGGGTAAACAGCATAATTGTAAATTAACTACGCCATTAAAACCTGTATTGTTAACATAAACTGCCACTCCACAAAATAGGTGAGAAGTGTAAAGAGAGAGAAAGTAAGTATACTTCCACTGGATGACTGCGAAAATGACTTTGAGGATGCTTTTGGCTACCCAATTCCCAGTGGGGATCAAACACCATGATCAACAATAGTCAATAGAATACTGAAAATCTAGGGAGACTTGTTACCACACAGACTTCAGGAAACACCACCGGTTATTCTCCGTAAATAATCGCTGATGACTGGTCAGAACTTCTAATGAATAATAATAATAAGGTATAAACATATAGGCAATGTTATTGATAAGATACTCTGGATAGTTTATATAGTGGATTAAAGAAGAACTTAGATATCTGAATCAGAAGTCCAGGAAACTTATGACTATGCACAATGCACTACACCCAAATGCTTGATACTGGCCGAGTCTATGTGAAAAGGAAAGACGACATAAACGACTGATTTGTATGGAAGACTGCGTAAATGATAGGAAAAATATAGAATTAGAAAAATACAGAAAACTAAAAGAATAATTACAGCAAGAAGAGACGTTCAAAAAAGTGAATACTACAAAAAAAAAAAAAACAGGCAAGGGATAACACGAAAAAAGAAAAACTGGGAAGGGACACAGCTACACAGTGAATTCATAATAATGACAAAAGATAGGATTAAGGAAAATACTTTGATATAGCTACACAAAGGGAACACAAACAGAAATTGAATCTCTAATAAAAGTTGTATTATATAACGCGATTAGAACTAATCAAATAAAAACAACGATCGATAAGACACGAGAAACCGGCAAATCAAAACTCCGTGGACAAATGACGAAACAATAAACCATATAATAAACGAATGCAGCAAGCTAGCTTCCAAAATAATAAAATAAAAGACACGATCAAGTGGCAGGACAGTGCATTGGGGATTATGCAGAAAATTACATCGAGAACACATAAACAAATTGTCCAGTACAAAATGGCACAGTACTTCAAAAGGAAAATTACGGAATCCTATGGGCCATACATTTACAAACAGATAAACCTTCCCAAGCAAGACGACCTGATGTCAGGGGAGGTAAAAAGTCGGAAATGTCCTGGCAGATCGCAGATTTCGCCGTTCCAGCAAATCAGACGGAATATCAAGGAGACTGAAAGTGGAGAAAATAGAGGAAAATGGTCGGACAGCTCAAAGGGATATGGATAATAAATAAAAACAAGATACCACCACTAATAGTAAGAGCACTAGAAGCAATCTACGAAAACCTTTGAAAAAAAGAATGGGAGAGATTGCAATAAAAGAGATGGCTGAGAAGATACAACGAATAACAATAATAGAAAACGGCTGAAATATTAAAGAAAACCTTTGAGTACGGAGACTAATATACAGACGTAAACCGGACATATAGAAACTGCCACAGAAGTAAAACACAAAGAAACACTACATGTAATCATGAAAACTGAAACTGTACAATTGTAAGAAAACCCCTATGCCGCCTCCCTCTAAAATATTTAATATCGGCATAAACTGGCATCACGTCAAATAAATGAGAAGGGTCAAGGAGGACAGAAAGACTGAAGGAATATAGAACTAGCTAGACCTTCACTTGATAAGTGCGAAGATGATTGGAACCTGGGGGGATTATTGCCGCAAAAATTCCAGTGAAGACTTATGGTCGCTACCAATGAGAAATCAATGGTAAACGGATATTGCGATAACACAGAGTAATTTGTAAAAGTTATCAAAGATACTGAGTACTGAAAATCCCGGAAGACTTTTTGTCACTCAGACTAAAGGGAACACAACAGATTTTTCCCACTCTTTGATGACATGTGTGAAAACGCCTAGTAAACATTAATAATAATACTATCAATAATAGAAGCTATAATAATAATACTATCAATAATAGAAGCTATAATAATAATAATAAGATCAATAATAGAAGCTATAATAATAATATCAATAATAGAAGCAATAATAATAATATAAATAATAATAGCAATAATAATAGCAATAATAGAAGCAATAATGATAGTAATAATATCAATAATAGAAGCTACAATAATAATATCAATAATAGAAACAATAATAATAATATCAATAGAAACAACAACAATAATAATAATATAAGATTTGTAATAGGTACATTAAAAAACAGAATATAGACAAAGTGACGAAACATACACAACTGTCAACATAATTATTTACCTAATTTAAATAGTGTTAGATTTTTTTTGTTTCTATTCCTTAATATGGATAGATAAAATAATTAAGTGTTGCTATAACAGGGTATATTTCTCTTTTTATTCATTAATTTCAAAGTCTAATTCATCATCTACTTATAATATTTTACAGTCACTTTTGCGGTTTAGTGAGAGCTATCCTCTTTTCTCTTTCTTTTTCCACACAAGTAAATTGATCAGTATGCGAAAAAAAAAGTCTGTGTTAAAGACGGAACACTTCGAGAGAAAAAAAAATGTTGACGGAACCTAAATTCTTCGCCGAATTCGATACGTTCTAACGTTATGCAAGAAAATTTAAATGGTAATTCTCAGCGGTTATTTCGTTGAAACTTACGGGACTTTTATCGTTACAACAAACGCTTTAGGGATTTTAACTGCTCCGAACAAAAAAAATCTTCTGGCATATTTCTTTTTTCTTTTATCATTTGTCTGCCTTCTATATTTACAATGACGCATGATTTATTGCCTTTATGTATGTAAATGTCTGTGGGTGGGTGGGTGCAGAATCCAGAGGTGAGAATTCACATCTGGTACGCTGGACGCCGTCTCTAGTTTATAGAAATGCATGTGCCGTGCAGATGTGGCAGAAACATCGTTTCACTTGACAAAAGGAAGAGTATGGGATTCAGTTCTGGATATCTCTCCTCCTATTCCCCCTCTCTAGTCTTTCTATCATATATTACGGTTGATATATTAATATAATATATTTATACACACACACACACACATATATATATACACACATATCTCTCTCTCTCTCTCTATATATATATATATATATATATATATATATATACACACACATATGTGTGTATATGTATGTATATTTTGGTAGCAAGTCGTTATCAAGGCACGTTTGATTCAATACGACAGTTTTCTTTCTTTCCTCATTTTTCTGTTGATTTCCTCGATCTGCCGAGCATTTCCTTTTTCGTTTCAGTTGGTGACTTGTATATCAAAATATCCAAAAATCCAAATAATTTACTAAATTAAATTATACCAATAAATAAAAAGCAAAATAAAATTAATTACATATAAAAAGGCAACAGAAAAGCCTTTTTAAAAACCACAGAATTGCTCCTGACGACGATCAATGATCGAAAACGCTAGAAGAAAATGCCTGATAGAAAGTCAATTGCCAACCTAATACAAAACTTATCAATTGACACCAATAAAATGCTCGGCAGATCGAGAAAATCAACATATTAAAGAAGAAAGAAAACTCTGTGGTATTTAATCAAACCTCTCTATCTATATATCTCTCTATCTATCTATCTATCTCTCTCTCTCTCTATCTATCTATCTATCTCTCTCTCTATCTATCTATCTCTATCTATCTATCTATCTATATATATATATATATATATATATATATATATATATATATAAAAGTAAAATGTGTGTGGACACTAGGAAACGTTTTGGTTGGCTAATCTAATAATCAAAACTCCTCATAAACGATTATTCCAATGGACTTTCAGTATCAAATAAAAGACAATCATTTATTGTTAATCTGGGGGTGGGGGTAAGTTTAAAAAAATGAAATTATACGAAACTACCCCCGAAAGAGATTGTATATACAAAAATTTCCATTTATATCCAAATCTAACGTCTAGTTTCTATAGCAACAAACCCGCACGCACATATACGCGCATCCATGCAACCGCCATGTTACTATGGCAACACGCACACACGCACACAAACGCACATGTATACAAATGCCAAGTGCTCGATAACATTAACTGCTTTTTTTAAAAACCTAAATCATAACCACGCCTCATTTTTTTTTAAATAAATCGTTTTTAATTATCTCTAAAGATGGAGATATTTTGTGCCTATGGGTATATTAGATTATCTTTTTAATTTTTAAATGCGCATTTTTTTATATTTTCCTAGGTGAACGTTTAAAAAATACAATTATACGAAACTAACCCAAAACACCTTGAAAATACGAAAACTGCCGTTTAAATGTAACTCTTACGCCGGGTTACCATAGCAACACTTACGCACACACACAAACGCGCATGCATGCAACAGCCATGTTTCCATGGAAACACGCACACGTGAACACAAACTCGCATGATAACAGCGTAAAATTACTTTGTCCCTTCCTTTCTTTTTTTTCTATTTACATCCTTTTATTACTGACTGCTTACTTAGATTATTTATAGATTTGAGAAATATTATTTTTAATTTTTAGCTTCTCTTGTATTTAATTTTTTTTTTTACATTTTTGAATTTTTTAACTGACTTTTAATTAAACAATTACCGGAAAATTCCAAGCAATAATATATTCTGGATGGTCAAATTCATTTTACGGGTACCGATAATTTACAGAAATTCTTTAATTGATATAGAAATTCTTGACTTCAACTCAATCGACGTCGATTTGAAACTAAGCTATGTTTCGTCAGCCAACAAAAAATTATTGTAAAATTTCATGACAAAACAACTTCTTTAAAAAACATATTTTTCTTTTTTTTACATTTTTTTCCGAACATTTTCCTTGTGTGTAGGGTATTAATTCGATGATTGTTAAAAAAATATATTATTTAGTAGAAGCACAAGAACACTTTGAACGGTAAGACAACAAAAACATGCATAGATTACTTTAATTTGACATGAATTGTACCTACACCAAAACTACTTTTTCCCCTTTCTTTTTACTACTTTTCTATTTACAGACTCAGCCCGACCTTGTATATTAAGCAAGGTATTACCAGTTTTCTTTTTAGCAAATTAGATAATTTCTTCATTGAATTAATGAAAAAATTCAAATAAACATTGTCAAACCAAGTTTGTTTTTGAATTAAAGATTTTAAGGTAATATTTCAAACAATAACAACTAAAATAAATTTCTCTTAAAGCTAAATATGTTGCATATTGGTTTTTCATTAAAAGAGTCTTAGAGAGAGATGCTTAGAAGGAATCTTATTACAGTGAGGGATGTTGAAAGACTCCGAGAGAGAGATTTTGTGTTGTAAGAGACTTAGGTAGATTGTTCATGTTAGGAGAGATTCTTATATATTAAAAGTTCATTCCTTAATTGCGTTGAATGGAAGAAGAAGAAAGCTCTTTGAGTGAGGACATAGTGTTCAGACAGTTCGGACATGATGATGTTAAGACGTGTATGTAAAGACATATAACACAAATATATAATACAATTCCACTTTACCTTTCTGTAAGAATCATAAGACACAAGACGAGCTTTACAAAAAACACTTAATGGTTTATTTCGTCACAGGGCCGTGTTTCCAGCACCAAGAATTCAAAGTCTCACATTTTTTTCTTGAAGTGAAGTCTCGCTCCTAGACGTCTGACTTTCTCTCTCCGAGTTTTCTCACTGACTGTCTAACCCTAAAGTTTTTTCTCTATTCCTAGAACTTTCTATTTTCCGTTACATCATACACATGTTAAAAGATGTGCCTTTTTTCACGTGTTATGGACATACGTGTCCAAAACTTTTCCTATTTCTCAGTAACCTATGTTTCCAATATGTTAAAAACATTATCTTAAGCTGCATTCTTTCAATTTAAAATTTCATAGCAAACTTGATAGTTAACATTCTTTCCTTGAAATATTTATCTATATTCTAAACAAATGTTTGTTTTACATTTTTAAATTCTCACACGTAATCTATTTCTAAACTAAATTACGAGGTTCGAATTTGTCTATTGCTATTTCATTTTCATTTTAAACTAAATTCTCCATTTTTATACTTACATGTAACAAATAGACATTAAAATAAAAGATGCTGATAACAAAAATCAAACTAAAAAAAAGGAAATTGAACAGCTTTAATTATAAAATTTACATTGCAAAATATACCAAACTATATTCAGACATTGTGCTACTTATCTAAATAGATTTTGGGTAGAAATTTGGCAGCCAAGGGTTCAAAGTTTAACGATTTGACCTTTTAGACGTCTACTACACTCTTCCACCAATTTTGACTCTAAGAACTTGACATTTCATATGTAGGTTACTTGGCCCTGAATCGAACTTTTTAATTTCCGTTGAGCCCCCACCCCCACTTTAGCATTAGTTAAAAAAAACTAATGCTTAGGTGTCACAATTAGGGTCAAAGTTTAAATTGTTTGACCTTTGTTTTCTCTACCAAACTACTGATCACTTAAGATTTGACAATTTGGGGTCTAAATCCTTGAAGTTTTAGATATAAATTACTTTGAAATGGGTCAAACGCTTTCATTTGTTCTGAGCCCCTAAAAGATAACGTCTAAAGTGTCAAAATTGTGGTCAAATTCACAAAGATTTGATACTTTTGCGATCTCTATTAACAGATGGTGTGACCAAACACTTGCAATCTCAAATAAAATGAATTGGACCGGGATCAAACTTTATATTTTGGTTTGAGCTCAGAAAAATAAATGTTAAGGGGTCAAAATTAGGGTCAAAATTTAAAAAAAATATTTTACCTTCATGGTCTCTATCAAACTAGCCGGTATAAACACTTGAACTTTGACATAAAGCGTAGTCGTTATAAGGTCAATCTTTTTAATTCGTTTTGGAACATTTGGCTGCAAAAGGGTCAAAGTTTTCAGATTTAACCTTTATGGTCTCTACTAAACTATTCTGTCAATTTTGGGTCTAAAATTATAGTTTAACTCGCCGTGTATTCAGACATTGGGCACGCTATGTAATTAGATTTTGGGTGGGAAATTTCATTTTTACGTTTTCTACCACATTACTATGGCAATTTGGAGTGTAAAGCCTCGAACTTTGAGATACAGGGTAATCGGATGTGAGGAAAACATTTTTTATTGGCTTTTACCCAGAAAAACAACTGCTAAAGGTCCAGACCATCACCCGGGCAACGTCGGGTCGATATGCTAGTATATATATATATATATATATATATATATATAGTTAATTATTATAGTAAAAAAAAATATATATATATATATATATATATATATATATATATATATATATATATATACGAGAGAAAGTGAGAGAGAATAAGACGTATATTTTCCTTTATTATTCTACGCATTTTCATATTGTTTTTTTCAAATTTAATTATTTATGACGTTTCTGAATTTTGGGGGATGAGGATTGGTCATTTGTATTATCATTCTCATCTTGAGTGTGATTTTCACAACGTTTCGGTCAATATAGCCTCTTCTTCTTGTCGAACTCGGGAATTCGGTGTTGTAAATATAAGTTCTAGTTGTTAATATCACCATTTATTACTAATTATTCTATATATTCATGTATATCTATTTCTATACTTATTACTTGTATATATTAATGTTTTTTACTTATTATATGTTGTCGAATTCTTTACTAGGTCTACTTAGCAGTTAGTTATTCCCCAACATGTGTGCTGCTTCTTTTAGTGGTCTTACTCTCAATTTTTTCTATGTTTTCAATTTAATCACTGTCCGAGACTTTAGATTTTACTTTTCCGAAATCTTCAATCCCAACAACAGATCTCTCTAACCAAATCGCAACCATATAACGTAACCATTTTTATTTTATCTCTAAACACCATCTTTTTTTCTCTTTTTTTTTCTTCCGACCAAACCGATTGTTAAGCAGCGATAAATAGGCGCTCTGCTTTTCCTAATCAACGAGACAGTCAGCCAACAAGCCGAAAGACGTTCCAATATAGAACCGCTTCGACGACAGCCATAAATCTTCGCGATACAATCTATACTTTGCAGACGTCCGTCCGTTCGCCATTTTGTTTTGCTTCTTAAAAAAAAAAAAAAAAAAAAAGAAAACATTATTGTTCTTCTTGCTTGTTTTGTCCCAGTTTGATTCCCTCGTCACTCTTTGATTCTTATCAACTTTTACACCTTCACTTCATACTCCCTTGTAAACTATTCTCGTTCAAAGCCCCAGACCCATTCCGTAAGGCAGGAGAAACCCTCGTGCGATTTACCCAAATTTAGATTATGACTAGCAATAATTATAACCCTGATGCTAACCCTGACTCCTTCCTCATATATCTGTGTGGTAGTATAGTTCATTCTCATCGTCTATTTTCGTTGCCGGAAATCGTTGAATGCAGAAACCAATTCACAAAACAAAGCGCCGACAAATATGAATGGACTAAAAAATAACAACACAACTTGAATAATTGAATCAATATAACAGAAAAGCAATGGAATCGAACTGCTAGAATTTAGACGAAAAAAAAAGCTAACAAATGAACGTCTATCATCTTTCATTTCAATGTTCCAACCTATATTTTATACATTGTTTACGCAGTGTTATTCTATTTCAGTTTATCTTCGATTGTGCGGCATTATCATGTTCGGGTTGGTTTCAGCACTCGAGAGTTTTTTCTTATATTTTAGTTATTCATGACATGCTTTACATGATGTAAATCCTCCTTTTGGTTTCTTATTCTACTAAGCTTGTATGACGATTTCTTAAAACTGTTCCTAGTGCTCCTATTATTAATCGTTCTTCAGGTTTGTGACTCGTCATGCTGTTCCTTTAACTCTCCCTTTGTGAACAAGTTGGAACGGCGATATTATTTTACAACTGTCATCTGAAACAAAGGATTGTCAAAGATATATATCCATATATATATATAATATATATATCCCTATATATATAATATATATATCCATATATATATAATAAATATATCCATATATATAATAAATATATCCATATATATATAATAAATATATCCATATATATATAATAAATATATCCATATATATATAATAAATATATCCATATATATAATATATATATATCAATATATATAATAAAATATATATATATATCCATATATAATATATATATATCCATATATAATATATAATATATATATATCAATATATATAATAAAATATATATATATATATCCATATATAATATATATATATATCCATATATAATATATATATATATCCATATATAATATAATATATATATATATATATATCCATATATAATATATCCATATATAATATATATATATATATATCCATATATATAATATAATATATATATATATATCCATATATATAATATATATATATATATCCATATATAATATATATATATATATATATCCATATATATAATATATATATATCCATATATATAATATATATATATATCCATATATATAATATATATATATATATCCATATATATAATATATATATATATCCATATGGCCAAGAACACATTGCCTGAAAGTACTTCTTTTAAACTCCTCGGCCTAACGTTTACAGGGAATATGAACTGGAATAGATACATTGAGAGCATTGCCAAGGCTGCTGCAAGGATGGTTGGCTCCCTCTACCGTGCTAGAAAACTACTTACGCCTGCCAGTATCCTATACCTCTATAAGGCAACCATTCGCCCATGTATGGAGTACTGTTGTCACATCTGGGCTGGTGCATCTGCTGCTTGTCTCTCGCTCCTGGACAGGGTTAAAAAAAGAGTCGCAAACCTGATAGGTCCTGAACTGTCATCTGGGCTTCAACCTCTGTCCCATCGACGAGATGTTGCATCCCTCTGCCTGTTCTACAAATACTTTAATGGTGAATGCTCTGACGAACTGCAAACACTTGTACCTCCCCGACGTAACTACCCCCGACAAACCCGACAAACTACTAAGTCTCATCCCTTTACAGTGGAGATCCCTAGGTGCAAGAAAGCCTTTTACTCCAATAGTTTCTTCCCCAGAACTGCGGGTCTTTGGAACCTCCTTCCGGGATTCTGATTTCCCAACTGCAATGATATGCAGAAGTTCAAGTGTAATGTTAACAAACATCTTTCTACTCTTCTCCCTTCATAATGACCCCGCTAATTAATTCCCTAATAGTAGCCCCCTGCTTCAAAGTGGCACTGTGCCTTGTTTGGGGTGAAAATTGAATTAAAAAAAAAAAATATATATATATATATCCATATATATAATATATATATATCCATATATATAATATATATATATCCATATATATAATATATATATATATATCCATATATATAATATATATATCCATATATATAATATTTATATCCATATATATAATATTTATATCCATATATATAATATATATATCCATATATATATCCATATATATATATATATATCCATATATATAATATATATACATATATATAATATATATATATATATCCATATATATATTATATATATCAATATATATATAATATATATATACATATTATATATATATATACATATTATATATATATATAATATATATATACATATTATATATATAATATATATATACATATTATATATATATACATAATATATATATATACATATTATATATATATAATATATATATACATATTATATACATATTATATATATATAATATATATATACATATTATATACATATTATATATATATATACATATTATATATATATATACATATTATATATATATATACATATTATATATATATATACATATTATATATACATACATATTATATATATATACATATTATATATATACATATTATATATATACATATAATATATATATACATATAATATAAATATATATATATATATCCATATAATATATACATATCCATATAATATATATATAAATTTTAAATTAGTTTCGATAGTAAGGACATGTATATTAATCTGTAATTTATGACGTATATTTTGGTGAATTATTATCGGAATTAGGTAGACGTAAATGAGAATTAATAAAATTAATAAATATAGTAGTTATTTACTAGTATGTTTTTTCAGAAGATTCATAAATTAGTAAATTGGTTCATACTGTGAGGGGGAGTTCGATGACTTTGTTTGATTAGCATCCAAGATAGTGTAATTGAAAAATATAAAGCTAACAGCAGCTTCTCTTCCAAATTTCGGATTCTTAACATGTTGTATAACATTTTAATTCCTTTTGGGGGATTGTTTGTTGCTATTTCTTCGGATTAGTTAAGGGGCTAATAAATTCACTGATTGATATAATAATTAAGTAATTGATTGTGCGCTACGAGACAGATACTCTAAAGATCTGTATAAATCAATTGATGTAAAGGAATAAAATACAGAATTGTTAACATCATGTTCTTTGGAATATAAACTTTTGTTATTTATATATATATATATATATATATATATATATATAATATATGTATATATATATGTATGTATATATATATCCATATCCATGTAAGTAAAATATATATATATATGTATGTATATATATATATCCATATCCATGTAAGTAATATATATATATATATGTATGTATATATATATATCCATATCCATGTAAGTAATATATATATATATATGTATGTATATATATATATATATCCATGTAAGTAATCATCATCATAGGCCCTTAACGTCGAGGACGACGATTGGCAAGGCGCTTCAGTCTTCTACAGTTCAGGAAGTCTGTGTATTGCTGGCAGGATCTTTTGGCACCAGATCTTATAGCAGCTTGCCACTTTGCTCGGTTGCCGGCAGAGGTTTCCCAAGTGTTGTGAGGGATGCCGAAGACCTGGAGGTCACGTTTCAGGACATCCTTGTAGCGGAGGCGTGGCCTGCCAGCACAGCGAGGGGCATCAGCTATTTCTCCAAAGAGAAGTGCTTTTGGCAGCCGGCTGTCGTCCATGCGGCAGGTGTGGCCAGCCCAACGTAAGCGACGGATGCGCAGCACTGTGTACATGTCAGTACTCTTGGTCGTGGAGAGGATAGCTGTGTTTGGTACATGATCCTTCCATGTGAATCCAAGAATTGTGCGCAGGCATCGGAAGTGGAAGGCGTTCAGACGGTGTTCGTGTCGGCGGTAGGTGCACCAAGTCTCACTGCCATACAGGAGAGTGCTGAGGATGCAGGCCTCGTAAACCTTGATCTTTAGGTGTAGCGAGAGGGACTTGTTCTTCCAGACTCTCTCACTAAGCCTGCCGAAAGTTGTTGATGCCTTTCCAATGCGGGAGTCCAGTTCACAATCAAGACTGTTGGTGTTATCAACTGTAGAACCCAAGTAAGTGAACTTGGTGACGTTTGACAGTACATGATTGTTTACGGTTATTATGGGTGAAAGCCCAGCAGGCTGGGCAAAGACCACCGTCTTGCCTAGGCTGATTTTGAGACCAAACTCCTCGCAGGCAGAAGCAAAGGAGGAGCACATTGCCTGAAGCTCAACCTCCGAGTTGGCGATGAAGGCAGCATCATCAGCGTACAGGAGTTCACGGATCTGTACGCGGTTAACCATAGTTTTTGAGCGTAGCCTGGCCAGGTTGAATAGGCCTCCAGTACTGCGAGTGTGAAGGAGCACTCCAGTTGGGTTTGGGAAGGCTCGGCGCAGAACAGCTGAGAAATATATTCCGAACAGAGTAGGAGCTAACACGCAGCCTTGCTTGACACCACAAGAGATGGGGAACTCTTTAGAACGAGAGCCCTCAAACTGTACTGTAGCCTTCATCTGATCGTGAAATTCTTGTATGGTTTTCAGGAGTTTGGGAGGGCAGCCCAGTAGACGGAGGACTAGAAATAGCCCTGATCTGCTAACATAATCAAAGGCCTTCGTCAAGTCAACGAAAGCTGCATAGAGAGGACGGCCTTGCTCAATGCATTTCTCCTGGATCTGACGAACAGAAAAGATCATGTCAGTGGTAGAGCGGCCAGGTCGAAAGCCACATTGACTCTCAGGAAGAATTCTGTTGGCAATAATCTGGAGACGTGGCAGGACTAAGCGGGCATAGATCTTTCCAGGCTGGGAAAGTAGAGATATGCCACGGTAGTTGTTGCAGTCGCAGCGAAACCCTTTGTTCTTATACAGGGTAACTATGTTGGCGTTACGAAGTTCATCGGGAATAGTACCTTCATTCCAGCAGATTGAGAAGAGATGATGGAGTTCCTCAGTTAGTGAGTCACCACCGCATCTGAAGATTTCTGAAGGTAGCCCATCCACGCCGGGGGCTTTGTTGTTCCTCAGTATCTTGATGGTCTTGTGTACTTCATCGATGGTGATGTCGTAATCTAGCTCATGGAGGACTGGTAGTTGGGGAACAGCAGCTATTATAGCAGCCTCACTAGCTGCTACAGGTTGAGCATACAGTGAGCTGTAGTGCTCCACCCAACGGTCAAGCTGATCATCAGGATTGGTGAGTAGTTCTCCGGTCAGAGATCGCAAAGGAGATGATTTCTTCACAGGAGGACCTAGAGCCTCTTTCAGAGCTTGGTACATGCCACCGGTGTTGCCGGTGGCAGAGCAGTCTTCAGCACGCTTGGAGATGTCACTCCAATAGTTGTGTTTAGCCTCTCGAGTTAGGCGCTGCACTTTTGAGCGGCTCTGCTTCCAGAGGCTAGTAGCTTGAGGAGAGGGGTCCTGCATCACAGCCAGTCTTGCCGCTCGCTTTTCTGCTAGTGCTTGATGGAGTGTGTCCGCGTGGTGTCTGAACCAGTCCGGCTGCTTTACTGTACGTCTACCAAAACTGGAGAGTGCGCAAACTCCAACAGTGTCACTAATCCGCAGCCAGGCAGAGGCAGCATCCTGAGGGGGTGCAGACTGGCCAAAGGTGGATTGTATTGAAGCTTGAAAATGTTGGCATTTCTCCTTGGACTTAGTAGCAAGAACATTGAGCGTTGAAAGTGGTTTTGAGCAAGACAGGTGGATTTTCTTTGGCTTTAGTTTAAGCTTACAGCGCACAAGTGAGTGGTCTGTATCACAGTCCGCAGAGTGCATTGTCCTGCAGTGGATGATATCCTGGAGGTGCTTCTTTTGAGTGATCACATGGTCCAGCTGGTGCCAGCGCTTAGAGCGTGGGTGTTGCCATGTCATCTTCGACCACGGTGAGCCCTTAAAGAAGGTTGATGGGATGCACAGCCTGTGTGTAGCACAGAGTTCCAGAAGACGCTGTCCATTTTCATTCATAGAGCCCACTCCGTGAGGACCCAGGACATCAGGCCAGGCATTGGTGTTACTGCCTACTCGAGCGTTGAGATCACCCAGGATGATTATGCGGTGACCGCGGTCGATTTTGGAGAGGGTCTCACTCAGCTGGAGATAGAAAGCATCTTTCTGGTCATCCGGCGAGGTGAGGGTTGGGGCGTAGGCAGACAATAGGGACACTGGACCAGAGGTGGTGTGTAGCTGTAGTGACATTAATCTGGGAGAGATGGCGACGGGAGTTTCGACAAAGCTGAGCAGCTTGTTGCAGATGGCAAAACCCACTCCATGTTTTGGTCTCTCCAAGTCAGGGTAGCCAGTCCAGTAAAATGTGAAGTTAGCTTCACGTATGGAGCCATTTCCAGTGAGCCATGTCTCGCCTAGTGCTGAGACATCCACCCCCAACCGGAGTAATTCCAGGTCGATAACAGCAGACTTCCGAGGATGAAAACTGTCAAGAGAGGAAGTCACCCCAAGGGAGCGGACATTCCAGCAGGCCAGGTGTAGTGGGGAGGCAGTAGCAGGATGTCGACCGGGGCGCGCCTGCCTAGAACGCGGGCCCTGCCGAGCAACGACAGCACCCCCGACTGCAGGGGGCTCCCGAATTGCCAGTCGCTGAGAATTTATTCTTGACATATCCATAGTAGTTGCCTGAAACGTCAAGCGCCGGGGCAGGGAAGTAGTGGATGAGTGCATGCCCAGAACAGAACATCCACCTCTGGACCCAACATTGCGGACCCCAGCGGAGCACAGGAGTGCGACAGCTGGAGCAGTGGTAGGTTGCCCCGCAGTACCCGCTAACTGGGTGTTGATCCCTGACCGTTGATCGTTCTTGATTCATCCGCTCAGTGATCCGCCATGGGAGACCGGTGGTTGAAAAATATATCAGCTGCGCTCATACCATGACTGCCAACTCCTGCTGCCGAGATGACATTTTGCTATTTGACCACATAGCTGGGGTCTGGATTGGTGTAAGCCAGGGCGTGTCCTCACGCCGGAGGGCCATGCACTCAACACCTCTGGGGCTCCAGACTACTCCGAGATCCCACATACACTTAGCCTGGGGCCGCAAGGTACCCAGTTAAACCGTGATGTACCACGAGGAGGTGGCATGCGAGTCTTGACCAGTGAGACGCTCTAACCACCAGTGGGCAGGGCTTACTAAACTGCCTCCCCTTCACTCTTGCGAGTATAGGTGGCGGTTACAGCTGGAAGCAAGAGGAGCAAAGCACCTGAAAGCCAAGCAGCTAAGCACTCTACACATTCACTAAGCTACAACACTACACGCTCAAAGGCCCTGTGTGCAACACACCACATCACAATGTAAGTAATATATATATGTAAGTAATATATATATATATATATATGTATGTATATATATATATATCCATGTAAGTAATATATATATATATGTATGTATATATATATCCATGTAAGTAATATATATATATATGTATGTATATATATATCCATGTAAGTAATATATATATATATGTATGTATATATATATCCATGTAAGTAATATATATATATATGTATGTATATATATATATATATATCCATATCCATGTAAGTAATATATATATATGTATATATATATATATATATATCCATATCCATGTAAGTAATATATATATATGTATATATATATATCCATATTCATTTAAGTAATATATATATATGTATGTATATATATCCATATCCATGTAAGTAATATATATATATATGTGTATATATATATATATATATATATATATCCATGTAAGTAATATATAATTTAATGTGTGTATATATATATATATATATCCATATCCATGTAAGTAATATATAATATAATGTATATATATATATATATATATATATATATATATATATATATATCCATATCCATGTAAGTAATA
>NC_136490.1:98196792-98201792 GCF_053919585.1 Euprymna scolopes | reverse complement strand
TATATATATGTATATTTATGTATATTTATATGTATGTATGTGTATGTATATATATGTATGTATATATGTATGTATATGTATGTATGTATATGTATGTATATATATGTATGTATATGTATGTATGTATATGTATGAATATATATGTATATTTATGTATGTATATACATGCATATTTATGTATATATGTATGTATGTATATATATGCCCATATATGTGTTTATATATATGTACATGTATATGTATGTATATGGATGTATATATATATGAATATGCATTTTGTGTCAGGTCATGTCATGTGCTACTGGTACCATGTAACCCAGTACTACCTGCCTCATGGTCGGGTCACCGGCGACTAAACTGGTTCCCCCACCAGACTTATTTGGTGAGGAGGGCGACTAGTCTCCCTGAAGGATTAAAAACAAGACCTTCCAAAGAGCGAATGAACTCTTTTTCTGGGTCAACGGCCAACTAGCACCGTGTATATTTGTGTGTGTATGTGTGTATTTGTGTGGAGAGGGCTCCCGTAAGCGGTGGTGAAGGCAGCCTTTCTAGGAGAAGCAAATCTCTGATTTAAAAAACCATAAAGCGGAAGACCATTACCCGCATTAAGCTGGTCTGCAGTTTAATTTGTTGCTGGCTATCTTGCTCTTGCTTTTTGCTGGATTTCAACATTGTGAACCGATAGAGAGACTTAGCTGTCGTACAAAGCTAAAACTCTGTAAAATAATATTTGTATAGATACTCCCTCAGGCATTTGGGATCATGAATTTTAATTGTCTGAGTGAGTGACACTCGTTTGACAAGACGTTGCAATCATCATGTATGTATATATATATATATATATATATATATATATATATATATATATATATGTAGATATATGTATGTAGATATATGTATATATGTATGTATATATATTTATGTATATATATTGTTATATGTATGTATATATATGTATATCTATGTATATATATGTATATCTATGTATATATATATGTATATCTATGTATATATATGCATATATCTATGTATATATATGGATATATGTGTATATATGTATATACATATATATTCCTATATACATATATGTATATGTATATATGTGGGTATATGTATATGTATGTATATATTTATGTAAATATATGTGCGTATATATATATATGTGTGTGTATATATATATATATACATATATGTGTATATATATAATTATGTATATAGTTATCCGTATATATATGTATATATATATGTATATATATGTATTTATTTGTATGTATGTATTTATGTGTATATATGTATATATATGTGGTTATATGTATGTATATGCATATATATGTATATATATATATATATATGTATGTATATATATACGTATGCATATATATATCTATGTATATATATATATATATATATATATATATATGTACATAAGTTCAAGACTCGAGTTTCGCCCTCATTTGGGCTCATCAGTTTGACACATTCGAGCTCAGGATTCGAAACCCGTGTCTCTTGCATGCAAGGCTAGCATTGTACCAACTGAGCAAACGCCC
This sequence comes from Euprymna scolopes, assembly GCF_053919585.1. Classification (NCBI taxonomy): domain Eukaryota; kingdom Metazoa; phylum Mollusca; class Cephalopoda; order Sepiida; family Sepiolidae; genus Euprymna; species Euprymna scolopes. The sequence continues at coordinate 98,200,245 of NC_136490.1, read as the reverse complement.
TGCACACAAGAATTTCTCTAACCAACACAGATCAAGCAAACCGCGCCGAAATCCGACTGTGAAATGAACCTAGTTTGTCTCAACAAGGGACGCGGTCATCCACCCAGTTAATAACCCCAATGTCACACAAGTAGAAGTTTTAACTCGAAAGGACGATGCCATCCAGCAATGCTAACCAAGCGACCAACTTATGATCAGATTTTCAGAATGTTAGAGATTGTATATAATAAATTCCACAGCCAAACAACGTCGCAGCCCACAAGAGCCATGACAGTCCAAGAACCGGAAGTCCAAGACTCGAGTTTCGCCCTCATTTGGGCTTATCAGTTAGACACATCCGAGCTCAGGATTCGAATCCCGACCACCTTGCATGCGAGGCAAGCACTCTACCAACTGAGCAAACGCCCTGCACACAAGATTTTCTGTAGAATAGAAATTCTTATATATATATGGATATGTGTGTATATATGTATATATATGTGTGTATATATGTATATATATATATGTGTGTATATATATGCGTGTGTGTATATATATATGTGGATATGTGTGTACATATGTATATATGTGTGTGTACATATGTATATATATATCTGTGTATATATATGCTTATGTTTGTATATATATATATATGGATATGTGTGTATATATGTATATATATATACGTGTGTATGTATATATATATATATGCTTATGTGTGTATGTATATATATATATATATATATATATATATATATATGGATGGATATGTGTGTACATATGTATATATATATATGTATATATATGCTTATGTTTGTATATATATATATATGGATATGTGTGTATATATGTATATATATACGTGTGTGTATATATATGCTTATGTGTGTGTATCTATATATATATATCTATATATATATGGATATGTGTGTATATTTATATATATATATGTGTGTGTATATATATATATGGGTCTGTGTATATATATATATGTGTGTGTGTGTATATATATATATGTATATATATATATATAGTGATATATAAATATATTAATACATATATATTGTAATTCTTTATATAATATCCACGATGTCGTCTCGCATACATGTTTTATTTTTGTTAATAAACATGTATTTAACTCCTCTTTGTTTGATAAATTCAAATTGTAGAAGATGACTTCTGTTTGTATTGGTATTAGTCACACGTAAACTTCTAATATTTTTTATCGTGCGGAGTTATGGTTTTTCTACTCCAAGACAAACAATAAAATCAATAATAAATGACGAAGATACGCTTACGCTTGGAATTATAATAAAGCTGACAACGAAAAAAAAAAAAAGGAAAAAAGGCAAGTATGATTTAACATTTTCTTATCTCGACTCGTCAATGTTTCCTAAGTATCCGAGTTGATGAGTGTCATCGAATGTATGAGGCGTGAAAGAAATATGTCGACAATCAAGTACAAACATATTGTGCCAATTGTCAAGATTGCAAGAAAAAAGGACGGAGGAAGATTAAAATAAAATAGAACAAAACTCGTGATGGTATCATAATATTCAATGGCGGACAATTCGAATAAAAATTCATTTACGATAAAATACCGAAAAACAACGGCCTGCATACGTTAGTTATAAAATATCGAAAAGAAATAGTGAAAAGCGAATTAAATATTAAGAAGAGTTTCCATGAATATATAACTTCATTTGTGAAAAAAACAAGAACATTAGTTTATTTTTGCCTATATAAAACATAATGTTTTATTGTCGGATTTGCAAAACTCGGTTGTAAAATGTGATAAGATTGAAGGTTCAATCCTCAGTATGGCCATCGAAAAATACTATTGCGAAGTACTTAGGACCTCTATCCAGTCATGGCTTACGGAACAAGAGGATGATACTCTCGTGAGGTAAATAAAGGATTCCGCTCAAAATTCCGTCCAAATTCCCGATGTCGACAGAAACATTCACTTGTTCGATAAGGTACACCTGAAGAAAACTGGAGGTTACATCGACGGAAACGGTGTGAAGAATAAGACTCAAGATGAAAACAATAGTTCGATTTATCCATATGATACGTATTTTATTTTACTTATCCATAATCTCTGTTTTCCCATATATATATATATATATATATATATATATATATATATATATATATATATATTCTTACACGTTTTACAATGCAGAAATATATATTGTCTTGCGTTTGTCTAAAGAAGCATCCGGTTAGGAAAATTGTTACGAGGGCGACATTTATAAATATTTAATCAAGAAATATAAAGGAGAATTATTTGCGCAGTTATACATATGAAATCACATATGCAATATTTTGTTCATTGTTGAGCAGTGTTCTCATCTATTCTTATTTTCTCTTCATCGTATATAAAATCATTTTCAGATCACTTTCATTGTTTATCTTTTGGTGGTTTGTTCTCACTTTCATATCATATGTGCACTCACTTTTTTTTCTGGCTGCTTAATTTGATCTGACCAATCTATTAATAATTTGCATTCAGAAATTACATTCTTGGATGAACAAATGAGTTTCAATCTTGACTACCGTATACTTCGGCGTATACGTCGACGTTCAGAGAACACAAGGTACAAAATTGGAGCAGATTTTAATAAATTTATCATATATCGGTTGTATCAGCTAAATAACTAAACCATGTTTGTTTAGTCTAGGCTAGAGAGTGCAACGCCCGGTATCTTAAGAAATATTGTATTTTAAAGATGATATTTTTATACTTTAAGTTCGTCTTATACACCGAAATATACGGTAAATTGTATACCAGATATTTCAGTTGCCTATATAAAACAATGTTTTATTGTCGGATTTAAGCATTTAAATTCGCAGAGTATCGTACATTGATATTTTATTTTGCGTTTCTGAATTTTTTTAGATGAGGATTGGTTATTCGTATTATTTGGATTAATCTGACTACTGTTCTCATGTTGAGTGTGATTTTCACAAAGAAAGAAGAGAAAAATAAAATAGAACAAAAAATAAGCCCGCGAGGATCCGGTTAGAGTGGTTAGAGTACATGGAAAAATCAATTGTAAAAAGTGATGCTTGAAGGTTCAATCCCCAGTATGGGCGATCGAAAACGGATAAATAGTTCATATCTTGTTAATATTGATAGTGTTTTCTCAGATGAGCATTAACTTTTATTATCTGGGTCTATCGATATGTTACTTGTGTTCATCTATTTACATATCATATTGATATAGAAAAAAGATATAGATTAGCATGCACATTGGTTAGAATGTTACCAATTCCACTGAGCTAACACCTGGCTATTTTTGAAATTTCCTTAAAAAATTATCACTCTGCTGTGGTTCTGTACCACTGGCTTTATATTATAAGTGAGTGTGCGTGTGTGTGCACTTCAGTCTATGCGTTTTATCAATATATATGATCACTTCAAACAAACGAGAGTAAAACACTCGACTATCTGAAACCAATATAAATAAT
>NC_136490.1:98164292-98189292 GCF_053919585.1 Euprymna scolopes | reverse complement strand
TAATTTTCAGCATGTTTTAAGATTTATATCTGAAGTAAAAAAGATATGTGTTTGTTTGTAAAAAGTCTATATTTTTCTTGACTGTCCATGATATATTCCCAACATGTTTTTTATTTATTTCAATCTTTCTTTCTCATTTAGGAAAACCGTCTGATTATTCCTACTCAAATTCACAAGGAGTATCCAATGGAGGAAACGGTGGAGTTGGCAATGGAGTTTCAAACGGTCATATGAATTCCAACGGCAACGGAGTCCCCCAAAGTGGAAGTCCTGGACTCGGCTGTGGTAACGGATCCGTTGGCAATCTTGGAAGCGGTGGTCTTGGTGCCGGGGGTGGCAACAGCACAGGACGTACGAATTTCACTAACAAACAACTCACAGAACTAGAAAAAGAGTTCCATTTCAATAAATACCTGACGCGGGCCCGTCGCATTGAAATCGCGGCGGCCCTCGGACTTAATGAGACCCAGGTGAAAATCTGGTTCCAGAATCGACGTATGAAACAGAAGAAACGGCTGAAAGAGGCCCAAGGGACGCCGGGTTTAGGCAATACGGGAAACCTTGAGAACTGTGCCTTGGTGTCCGATAGGCTTAGTGTACCTACAATGGCCTTGTGCAATGAAAGCCGATAGGGTGAACCAAAATTTAAAAAAAGAAATACTGACCTCGGCCTTACTTGTATAAAGACAAAAACACAATTTACATACACAACATATAAAACACAAAACATTGTCATCTTCAATAATTCCGATTGTACATTATGAATAAAAGATAAAAAAATATGATAAAAAAGCAGAATGAGATCTGACTCTTGATGCTATGAATAACGAGATTCCAAACGAGATAATCATTATGGTTTGAACCATGTAAAATTTAAAAGGACCATAATGTGTGTAAAAAAAAAGGTGGCGATGCTAATGCGGTCTCAGTGGAAAGATAAATTAGTACTATCTTTCTTTAATTATATTTATTTGTTATACAAAAACACAACAAAAGCATGTGTGAACAAAGCTACCAAGATGAGATGAGAGAAAGTGAACTGGAGAATACCAGGAAAGAAACCGTTGCTCTCATCAATGATTGAAATAATATTAAAAAAAAAATAAAATAAAACTAGGCGAAACTTATTGATCTTGCAAACGGCTTACGTAAGGGGGGGCGCCAAAACCGTTTTAAGAATTAAACATTACCAAAAATAAATGAAGAATTACACTAAATCTGTACAGGATAGGAAGAGAAGCAATTATTTTTAAATAATTTTATTTTTCTAATATATACAGATATATATACATATAAATATGAATATATATATATATATGGAATTTATTTATACAAACATTAATGGCTACATATGTGCATACCTGTTTCTGTAATCACCCGCGTTGGGAGATTACGTCTTCAGGCCAAGAATTATCAGGAACTGATATTTCAAACAAGAATATTTTCTTATTTCGTTTACAAAGTTAGAATGTAATATGGGTGGGGGTTATGAGCGGGGAGATGACAAGTGAAGTCTTTGAAGATAATAAACATCTTTTTTATTTCTCTTTTTTTTATATTCCCTTTTTAAGTTTATCGATCCCATCTTTTGGTTTTTATGGTACAAGGTACTTGAGAATTTAGTATTTTTTTCTTGCGGTCCGTCTTTTTGGAAAGGCAATTGAATTTGCTAAGACCTATACCTATGTCTCCGATGAGGATTTTGAAATCATTATGAAATGCCGCACAACTGTCCTTGTCTATAATTGAGAACAATGGGCTAAAAACGGGCAAAACGACTTTTTCGGGGTATCAATGGGATCGCTGGACTCTGCAGAAGCAACAGATCTCGTTGGAATTTATATCATTTATAGTTTAGCAAAAGATAATAATATTGATATAAGGGACATAGGCTTATATCGTAATGATGGGCTAATAATAGTGAGGAACGCTACAAGTGTTAAATGTGATCAGGTTAGGACAGCAATCCATAGGGATATGAAAGATTTTGGCCTAAAAGTAGAAGTTAATGCTAACTTAAAACAGGTTAACTTCCTTGACGTTACTTTAGATCTTGATTTAAATACTTATAAACCCTATGTGAAGGATAACGCTAACCCTATTTATATACACCCACAGTCTAACCATCCACCATCCATTATTAAACATATACCGTTATCCATTGAAAGTAGAATAAATAACAACTCATCTGATGAAGTAACTTTCAATCATTGCAAAGTTATTTATAATACAACGCTTTAAAATAGTGGGTATAAATACATAGATATAAAATATAAAGTAACTAATGCTTGCACAAATAGGTCTAGAAATCGTAACAGGAAGGTGATTCGGTTTACACTCCCCTTTAATATTATGTTGAAAATAAAACTTGGTACAAATTTTTTGCAACTTATTAACAAGCATCTCCCACTAAATAATATACTACATAGAATATTTAATAAAAATAAATTGAAATTAAGTTATGGCTGTGGTGAACGAATTATAAAAAAGCGTAATTGAAGAATCTTAAGGATGACTAATAGGAAAAGTGTAAATACTAGTGATACCACGGCTGTGAATAAATGTTACTGCCAAAAGCCTGAGGAATGTCCAATAAAAAATGAATGTCTAACCTCATCAGCGGCATACCAGGCTAGGATATTCTCAGTAGAGAACCCAAGGGATGAAAGATTCTACATAGGTAGTACCCAAATGACTTTAAAAAATAGATTCTATGGACATACACGTTCGATGAATAATCAAACGTATGAAAAGGACACTTCCTTATCGTTATACTACTGGAAATTAGTTAGAGAAAATAAAACACCTAGAATAGAATGGAAGATTATGAGAAAGGCCAATACTTGCCACTCATTAATCTCACCATGTCCATTATGCTTATCAGAAAAACTTTAGATAGCTAGGTTTTAAGATAGGGATAAACTGCTAAATATTAAACAAGAAACTGCTATATCCTGCAAACATTTCAGAATGCATGCACTTAAAGAACTCTAAATTAGAATATCAGAACAACTATGACTACAACTATCCCCCATCCAATCACCTCCCCCCCAAAAGAGGATAAGTGAGATCGTAACTATGACCATACCCGTATGGATTACATAAGTCGCTTAATATTCGACTTTCTCAAGCAGTTATAATATTACTAACCTAAATAAATACCTGTATGAAAGTATATTTGAACCAAACGAGTAATAGAGTGTATAGGCGAACCTCGTAATAATGTATGCATATGGATATTTTTGGGTGTGTGCATGTATGTGTATATGATCTGTATGTATATGTATATATACGTGGGTAGAAAAAAATAATAAATAAATAGATAAAAAAGTGAAAGAGAAGAAAAGGAAATAAAGAAATAGGGGGAATGAATAAAGATGAAGGTAAAGGGTAGGCAAGTACTACAATATATAAACCTTTATACTCCGTTTGTATACCCTAAATACTCTGATTTTTGCCATATTATTATATATTATTGTTATATCGTTATATAGCTTATGTATATATGCAACTGTCGAAAGAGTGCTTGTTAAATATGAGGATAGACCTATTGACTTCAAGCTGAATTCACTATAGATTTTTACGGAGTAAAAAAACGTACAACTTATGAAAAAGTAACAAGCGAGTGGGGGCGGGTAATATAACTTTGCGTGTGGGGTTTGATAGAAAAGAGAATTATGTAGTGAATGAGTTCATTTCTATATGTACCATTTGGTGGCAGTACACATATATATATATGTCTGTATTTTGTGTAAATATGTATGTATAAGTGTATTTATGTGTGCATGTGTATGTATATATGTGTGTATATGTGTGTATGTATATAAATGTATATGTATATATATATGTATGTGTATATATATCTATATATATATATATATATATATGTATGTATGTGTATATATATCTGAACTATTAAAATAGGCTATCTCGTATACGATGATTGTAATAATGTATATTACAAGAATGTATGGATGTCTGGGTGTATATGCATGTATGTTATGTATGTATATTTATGCCCGTGGGGACTGAAGTGGCACGTTGTTTCATATATAAAGGGGTTACCACACTACTGAAGTAAAAGGGCACCTTGTTATTATTATTAAAAAAGGTGTTTGCATTTGTGCATGTATTACTGTTTTTATGCGTTGTGAGTGAGCGGGTATCTGTGTGTCCATGCGTGTGTATGTATGTGCGTATATGCGTGAGTCTGTTTGTGTCTATATGTATATATTCTCGTATACGTCTGTTGAGACTTGGGGGCACGTGTGGATGGGGATGTGTGTCTGCGCCTGCGGACGGTCTGACTGTATGTGTTGTGTGTATGCTGGTGTGCGTGTGTATGTATATGCATGTGTGTATATGTGGGTGTTATTTCTGTGTTTTGTTGGGACGTGTGTCCGGTTAGGGTCCACGTGTTTTTGGGTTCTTATTATTGTTATTATTATTGATATTGGTGGTGTCGTTAGTATTATCAATATTATAAGAATTATTATTATTAGGATTGTTTGTGGGATTAATATTAGTTTTGATATAATAACAGTCATGACGTATGGTATCCAGGTGTGTACATGGATGTCTGTGTTTGAGGGTCCGTGCATTGATATAACTGCGTATGTAGGTATAGATGTAAACATGTTATAACTGTATGTGAGCATTATATGTCTATGTATGTGTATATGTGTGTATGTGTATATATGCGCGGGTGTGTCAAGGTGTGGGTGTATATACGTGTATTAATATATATGTCTGCATGAGGAGTTTGATAAATTTCGGGGGTTTATGTTTATTTTTATTTTTTGTTTGTTTATTTTTTTTTATTTTATTTATTTATTTAATTTAATTTATTTTAATTTTAATTTTATTCTTGTGGAGATATAGTTATGGCCTGTTTTCAGTGCGTGTGTGTGAGTAAAATACAACGAACAGTGTATATCCGCTCCTGAGTATAGATATAAGCATATGTTTGCTTCTAGTGTGTGTGTATGTGGATTGAACGGCACCGGTCAGTACTCAATACCCATATAAAATGTTTTTAATTTACGGACCGCAAGACAAAAATACTAATTTATATTATTAATATAATTAATACTACCTTATGCCATAAAAACCAAAAGATGGGATAGATGAACTTAAAAAAAAACATAATATAAAAAAGGGAAATAAAAAAGATGTCTATCATCTTCAAAGACCTCACTTGTCGTCTCCCCGCTCATAACCTCCACCCATGTTACATTCTAACTTCGTAAACGAAATAAGAAAATGTTTTTATTTGAAATATCAGTTCTCGATGATAATTCTTGGCCTGAAGACGTAATCTCCCAACGCGGGTGATTACAGAAACATGTATGCACATATGTAGCCATTAATGTTTGTATAAATAAATTAAATATACCTGTTCTGTTTACTCATTCAGCACTCTTTGGTAGTCACATGCTGTTTCATTGGATGTACTTCTTGGGAACTAAACTCTACTGGCTATATATATATGCATACATATATATGCACACGTATATATGCATACATATAAATATTAATGTGTGTGTGTATATATATATATAATGTGCATATATATCTAAATTTATTGGTATATACATATAACTTTATTTGCATACATATATATATGTGTGTGTATAATCTTATTTACATATATATATATGTATATACACATACATTGTTTGCATATATATATATATATATATATATATATATATATATATATATATATAGTCTTGGAAGATTTTTAACCTTTAAAACTATATAAAAAAATTTTATATATAAGTTTTTTTTATATTTCTTTATGTATATGTTTTTATTTTTTATATCTTTATTTATTTTATTTGTTTATTTATACATATAATGTGCATATATATCTAAATTTATTGGTATATACATATAACTTTATTTGCATACATATATATATATGTGTGTGTGTATAATCTTATTTACATATATATATATATGTATATACACATACATTGTTTGCATATATATATATATATATATATATATATATATATATATATATATATATATATATATATATTAACCCTGGAGATTAAATATTCAATATAAGTGTTGATATTTACACTAATTTTTTGAGTCGTTAAGTCGAGGACGTTCTTCATGTTCCTAATGTAATGCCGGTGATGGTGTCATCCAATGTTTAAACATTGTCTATTCTGACTGTAGTTGTACGTTAATAATAATCAATTAAAGATGATAAAATTATGCATTCACTTATACCTTTTAGTTTAACAAACATTTGACGTTAACTAATAAGGTTTATTAGATGGAAAATAAGAAAACGACAACAGATAATTGTTACCTAACGCAAGAATATTTATTTTTCCTCTAAATGGTATAATGCCCACGTGTGTTTAGAGATTTTACACTTTATTATGTATGCATTTAATTGTTTCAATTTTAAATATGGGGGAACATTTTGCCTGTGACCTGGGGCGAATTGAATAATTTAAAAAATAGGTTCATATAATTGGCAACCAAACACGGACTTAGGTTTATGATTCTACGAATCACTTTTTAAACCAATAAACGTGACATGATGAAAATCTACATATATGACATTTGAAAGTGTTAACATATATATTAACGTTAGCTAAGATGTCCATTAGACTTTCATTAATTACAAATGACAGCAAATGGTTTAAATCTGAATACAATAGTTACTAAGAAAATTAATGTCGCGCTACATGCATTAGGGTTTATCATGTAAAAAATAATTTAATCATGAACCCCAAAAAATAATAAACGTATGTGCTATTTAATTATAGGCAATGCAGCAAATCCAGGCATCTGATTAATGAAAGAGGTAACGTACGCTGAAGCGTAACATGAATATCAACGATAATAAGGATAATAGTCTGATATATATATATATATATATGTGTGAGTGTGTGTGTGTGTGTGTGTGTATGTAAATGAGATGTAGTTTACTTGAAAGATTGTGTGAGATAGGTATGTAAAAGAGATTTAGAAGGTTATCACAGTGCAAGGAATGGAATATAGTCGGTGCTTTGAATAGATATGTTACATCAGCCATTTGAAAAAGGGGATCCTCCGGAATATATTATGGAAAATCGGCACACAGAGAAGACTCCTTCAATGAAGACATTGATACCTAATACAATTGAATAAAACATGCATACATATATGCATATATATATATATATATATGTATATACAATTATTGATTTGCAAATGGTCACTTGTTTTTGTTTTTCTTCCTCAGTACCGAGTATATTCCATTCCTCGCATTGTGATAACCTTCTAATCGATTATATATATATATATATATATATATATATATATATATATTATGAAAAATTTCACGCGCCTATTAATTCAAAATACATACTGTTGGTATTTAAGTATTTTATTTTTTAATAAAAAAAGTATTATGTAGATTTTCTGAAGAAGATCCTATTATGGGTGGAAAATTTGAATTTAATTTTAATGAATAAATACATTTATTTAAAAATAAAACCTGCACTTATTTGGTCTTTTAATCGTTTTATTATAACAAACATATAAATGTTTGCCAAATTTATAAAATATATTCCATAAAGTCTGACAAATAAAACCAACAAGCTGTTGCTCTCTCTCGATCCTGTCTCATCTGTGTAATGCACCAAAGTAATTGACTCCTGAAACAGAGTGATATAAAAAGGAAGTAAAAGCAAAATAAAATTACAACAAACAAACGCAAGCCTACATACATAAAATAACAGCCAAAAAGGCTGAATACACTTTAAAACACTAATACAAAGCGAAACTTGTGAATATCGAAGCATGGAACACATTTTTGTTGATTTTTTCCCCTCTTTTATTGAACCAAAAAAAATATAAAAAAACAAATAAACAATGAACTGTATGAACGAGAATATAAAGAAAATATTAATATGGACCGAAAGGAAAAACTGATTTAAAAAAAATTGTTCTTATTTATTTTTTTCAAATTTGCTTTTATTGTCGATGGACATTTTGGTTTCCCTTGTTTCAAAGGGAAAACAATTCTTTAAAAAAAAATACATAAAAAAATGAAAACCAAAATCTCATATTTTTGTTGTTGTTGCTGTATTTGTTAGTTTAAATGTGTCCGTATTGTATGGCTTTCCCACGAGGGTAAAATTAAACGCAAGCGTTTTTTGAATGTGTAGAAAAAAAGCTGTGTCAAACAGAAACACCTAGATTAAAGTAAAAATAAAAATTGCTTTAGTCTAGAAGATGTTTGTAGCACTAGCAGAAATTTGTTCACTACAAAAACCCAGGAAAGATGGAGAGCAGTCTCCGAACAGATACTATACTTTGCTCCTAACCGAAATGTCAAATATTTGCTTAGATATGTCGATTGGTATGTTGGTTGGTTGTTTTTGTTTTACGGCATAACAACCCTTTTCAGGTTATTTAACGCCGAATTTAGTGATTTTTAAGAACAATTTTTAATAGAATATATATATATATATTTTCAAGTCGATTTCTATTTAACCCATAGTTGGGACCATAACAGGTACTACCACTCCGGGTTAGAGAGAAACTGGGAGCATTGGCAATTAAAGGGTGACTCCACACTCCCGAAAGCTGGGGCCTCACCATCTGATATAGTTTAAGCTCATATCCAGGACCTGTTATTTTGGTGTATACACCGAAGATGTACAAACAGTGTCACGTGACATCAAAATGTATTGAACGAGATTTTTTTGTAACGGACTGAATGTCGCATATGTCACTGCTTATAGATATATTTTTATTTCCCTTTTTGTTTGCCATTGAAGGTCGTCAAGAGTAAGCTTAAGGAATGCGTGTGCGAGGGATGTTGCTTAAACCGGACTAATGCGTAGAATGCTAGAAATACAGCATGAGGAAAGGTAGTTAAATTTGGTAGTTTGATTTGAGTGTTGCGGCAACCGGAAAACAAAAATACCGACAGAGATCGACCCCTAACAGAATGCAGTGTATCAGAAAAAACAGCTGATTCGAAGCAAGCTGTTTGATAAAAAGTTATTCCATTTTCCTAAAAAAGAAACAAAAGAACAAAATTCATGACGTAATAAATGTAATCTATGTGTTTGTTAACCGATCTACTATTATACAGATGACCAACTTAAAAGTAACACGATATCTCCAATCCTTCTCTAAACAATCTTTTTTAAGAGTAAGCGGCCCACTTAAAAGTAAATCGATCTCTCTAATCATGAGCGATTTAAACATAAATAAAAATTGTGGAAACTTCATATAGCGAATATATATATATATATATATATATATATGGTGGCACTGAAAAATAGCCTAATCTCTCTAATCTTTCTGTTAGGACCAATTGACACTGAAAGACAAAATGCAATTATTTTTCCAACAAGATTGCTCTATATGCTACCCGTCTCACATATCACTGACACGAGCTCATGACATGTTTACCAAAGAAAGAAGGATAGTGGCCACCACGTTCCCCGGACTTTTCCTCGTGTGATTTTTATTTTTGGGAGACTTTAAAACAAAAAGGTTATGAAAATAATCATCATAATCTAGACCAACAAAAGAAGAACATTGTCAACGCTATCAGGAGAATCACCAGAGAAGATCTACAGGCAGTATCTGCAAACGCTGTTAAACGAGCCCATTAATGAATGTCAACGCAGACCACTTCCAGCATCTTTTCTAACACTATAGGTAATTTTAACAATAAAAGAATATTCCTACTCTCTACTACATTTGCTGTGCTACTTTTTAAATACTTTCCCGTATAAAAGGAACTCTGTCTGTGTGTGTTCCATTTCCTATTAATTCCGAAACGACTAAGCCGGTTTGTAAAAAAAATTCACACAATATTTAATGTATCTGAAAGTGTTCTTTGATAGTTTTTTTAATCAGAATCATGTCAAAAAAGATCAATAACCGATAATCGAAAAACTTCATCGAAAGAAGGAGCATGCGATTTTGACAGCAGCTAACATATTATACAGTCTTATATCACAAGTTCATTTGAGAAGTTTTAGTACCAGATCCGCCGAAAGGCCCAGCATATAAAATCAACAGTAGGTGCTTTGATACGTCAGAGGCCCGTTCGAAATGAATTTTATATTTAAAGCGCATCTTAACCCTGATACTGGACTTTTTCATTTTAAACTCAGATTGAATCATTATAACCGCACAAGCAGTAAGGTCACACATGTAAAATCAACAGTAGTTTTTTTTATATATGAAAAAATTAATGTTTTTGTTTAGTGCACAATTAAAGCTGATACTTGATTTTTGCATTTTGAACTTTATATATAATAAATAAATTGATAAAATCAACAACAGCTTCCCTACAGTGCAAGGTAGTCCACAATACACTGTAGTCGAAGTCATTGCGAGGGAAGTATGTGAAGCGCCCACTCTGTATATACTTGCGATGTAGATTAATTTATTGCGATAGCTAAAAGTTTGTAAAAGGTATCATTTAACCCAAAAAATGAATATCTGCCAGGCATATCCAAACTAGGTCAGAGTACATCTGCCAAAATTGCTAACTAAAGTGCTTCTTGACACTCCACTAAATATCCAAATTGACGTCTCCACATATTTGTTCCATACCCAGTCCTTCATTGGAACGTTCAAGTAGTTTAAATATGTTTACACGCAAAAGGTAGAAATGATAGAAAACTCTAACTTTTGGCTTTTACGAACAGTAGAGATAAACACATTATCAATCGGCGTTCGAGCCAGTTTAGTATCTTTCCCGCAACATTGAGCAAGAATGGTACGACTGTTCGACCATGAATTACGAATGAACAACAGTGAATTGCAAAGTAGGTGGTGTATCGAATGCTTTGCAATGTCCGAAAATGGTCTGTAATATTATGCATAATATGCCAGTAGAATTGATTAAGCAGAATGTAAAACCATGAGAAATACTTAAAACAGACGAAGCTTTCATATTAACGCCTAGGAATGCACAAATCACAATGTAATTATATGTATGTGTGTGTGCATGTTTCGTTGAAAAGTAGGGATACTTCCTGCGATCTATCTTTTCCATTTGGTGAGCCAATGTTCGAACGTTCTACTCGAGTGTAAAAAGGACTTCGCCATAGCCGCGAACATTTTCGACTCCCATAGGTCGTCTTCAGGCATGTGATGAATTAAAAAAATGCGTTTATTGTATTTATTGAAAACGTCGACTAAAATCGTTTAAAAGAACTTTAGCGCACTCTCTTCTCCTTCATATTAAGCCTGGTTGATAGTTGGTTCGTTTGTGCGAATCAGTAAGACTTCTATTATGGAATGGAGCACGTTACAATGTAAAAGAGGTATTTTTTATTAATATATTTCTGAATTTATTTTTGGGGGAATCGTGTGCTACTAGATGTCGGTAGGGGAAGTTGTAAAATGAAAAGTAGTTGACCTGAAAGCCAGCAAGAAATACTTGTCCTAGTCATACCGATATATCAATTGTTTTTTGAGACATTCGTTCATAGATTTGAAAACATACACAGAATTACTAGCTTACACACACACACACACACACATATATATATATATGTGTGTGTGTGTGTGTGAGTGGTGGGGGTGTATTGGTAGCAGGGAAGACAACTAAGCAAAAACTCCTCAGAAAAATTCATCCCAAAGTAGTAAAATTGAAGCTGGCCAGCCAGCACACTATATGTACAGTATATAGGCAGATTTGGTCATATTTCGTCGGTTTGAAAATATAGGTTCCTTTTACTTAATTCTCATAAAATATTAGCCATAGAATCGTATTATCATCTTCAAAAGGTCATCACATTTTCATGTAGTTTCGTCACATAGAATCAAGGATATCAGCATTTCAATATTCAATTTGGCTACCAGTGAATATATATATATATATATATATATATATATATATATATATATATATATATATACCACCGTTTTTCAATTTTATAACTTCCAAATTTCGACGAGTATTAGTCAGAATTAAACTAATGAAGACTCCTGTGAAAGGTAATGACCTGAATTGTGTAGTGCACTATGTGACATTTGCTTTCAAGGTCGCACATTAAGGAGATCATCCATCATCGAGAGACTATGTTTGGCACTTTTTTTACCTTTTAGAAATAAGCAAGCAATAATTATTTTTTTAAAAACTAAGTATTTTTTAACAAACGTTCGCTTAATTTATGTAATAGTAAGTATAAACTTTGTCCTTCATATCGCACATTAAATGCGTCAATCATTTTGATTTGTTATTCAAGTTTTTCATTTGAATTACAAAATATCGGATACTCCTCCCAAAACCCCTGCCTTTCATAGAAGAGGAGACTAAAACTTACTTTTATGATTTCAAATGATCTGAAATAACAGCAAGAGGAGATTTGATTCCAAACTTTTTAGATTATTCTGAATTCTTGTCGATAGATTTGGTGATATAAATCTGTTAAATATGTCAATTGAAATATATTAATGATTTAACGTATAAATATTTCACCAAATTTATAGACAAGCATTGAGAATAATAAAAAATTTGGAATGAAGTTTCCCCTTTGCTATTATTTTGATTGGTTGTTTTTGTTTTACGGCATGTCAACCCTTTTCAGGTTATTTAATGCCGAATCAATAGATTTTTAGGAAATTTTTTTTGATAGAATATATTTGTTGTTTTCAAGTCGGTTTCTATTTAACCCACAGTTTAGAGCCTAGCTAGTACAACCACTCCGGGTCAGAGTGGACCTGGGAGCAATGGCTGTTAAAGGGCTGGGGCTCCACAGTCCCCAAAGCCCACAAGCTGGGGCCTCACCCCTGGATATAATTTAAGGTCATATCCAGGACCGCTATTATTTTGGATCATTTGAAATCTATATTAGCAAGTTTTACTCTCTCATCCCTTAAGCCAGATGTTTTGGGGAATATATATATATATATATATATATATATATATATAATTACACTGCGATTTGTGCATTCCTAGGCGTTAATAATATGAAAGCTTCGTCTGTTTTAAGTTTTTACTCATGGTTTTACATTCTCCTTAATCAAGTCTACTGGCATATTATGTATAATATTACTGACCATTTTCGGACATTGCAAAGCATTCGATACACCACCTACTTTGCAATTCACTGTTGTTCATTCGTAATTCATGGTCGAACCGTCGCACCATTCTTGCTCAATGTTGCGGGAAAGATACTAAACTGGCTCGAATGCCGATTGATATGTGTTTATATCTACTGTTCGTAAAAGCCAAAAGTTAGACTTTTCTATCATTTCCACCTTTTGCGTGTAAACGTACTTAAACTACTTGAACGTTCCAATGAAGGACTGGGTATGGAACAAATATGTGGAGACGTCAATTCAGATATATATATATATATATATATATATATATATATATATAATGATAAGAATAATGGAAATAGTATTACGACAAATAGAGAAATAAAAAGGAACAAACCGAGTTATGTGTTCATCAACGTTTCGTCTCTATTTCGAGACTTGAGAGTAAGAAAACAAAAACACCAGCGCAAATCTTTGAAAATTTTTCATGTGCAAAACGTGATGCTGTTCTATTTCAGAAATGGAAAAAGACGTTGTAAATTCAAAAAAAGAGGAGAGATTTTTAATAATGTCATATAGTCGTTTATATGCTAGTAAAAGATATAAACGCAGTTAATATTCTTTCTTGAAAAAATATGTGTGTTACAACTCAAATATTGGTGTGTAACAGAAATGAAATGAGTGTTTTTGTTATGTAATTTATTGCTTGAGATTATATGTATTAATTATTATAGGAGATGTTTCTATGGTGCCCAAGGATTAAACACTATATCAAGTGGTGAGGCCCCAGCTGCGGGCTTTGGAGAGTATGGAGCCACCCTTTAATTGCCATTGCTGCTAGGTCCACTTTGACCCGGAGTGGTAGTACCTGTTAGGGTCTCAACTATGGGTTAAATAGAAACCGACTTGAAAACAACAAATATATTCTATTAAAAAAAATTTCTTCAAAATCTTTGGATTCGGCATTAAATAACCTGAAAAGGGTTGATATGCCGTAAAACAACCAACCAAACAACCAAAGGTTAACCTCTGTCTACAATTAAATTATGCTCTTTAAAATAAAAGTTTTCTTAAGGCCGCTACATTATAAAAACCTGCACGTTGTTGAATTGTGCTTGAATTTGCGATAAGCGCTGATTCAAGAAGTTTCCTGCGCGAATTATTTGAAATAAATTTTAATATTTTTGCTTGTTTGAAATCAAATGTGTGACTGTGCTGAAATGAATGAGAGAATGATGCACTTAGAGAATTGCTATTTTTATATATTTTTATGTTCATTTTGCCTTTTTTCTAATTTACGCTGGGTTTCACCAATCTACATATGACGGCAATTTTGGCAGGGGATAGAGTATGTACCTACATTGGAAACTGGTTTGTTTGGGAGATGTTTAGTTGTTTATAATATTTGTCTTATAGTTTATGATGTGGTTTGTATGATTGGACTTCCTCGATTGTTTAGTGTGTTGCAAATTATTGTATTTTTAGTGTGTGTAAATAAGAGATGTATATTTATGAGAGAAATCTGTGGTGTATATGATTTTTGCTTATTTATCGTAGAAAATATTTGTGTAGCTTTTCGGTTAGCATTTAATATGAAATATGTGAGATACTGAAAGTTTCGTTGGAAAACTATTTAGTCAGTAGCGATTTATGTACCTGCAATTACTGCATCGACTTGCTCTCTCGACTTTACAATAGTCGTTATGATAATTTAAGGGATCATCAGTTGTTTACCATCAAACATTGTTTAGGAGATTTAAAAACAAGACATTATCTTAAATGATGGCTGGTCAGCAGTGTTGATCAAACACCACTTGCTTTAATAAGAAAAACATACAATCTTCCCGATATTGGATCTAGATAGCTGCTCAGAATTAATTTCGGTAACATATTCATGTTATAAAAATAATTTCTTCCTTACCTATGAAATTATTCTCTGTTTTCAAATTCAAAATGGATATATATTTTTTTAATTTACCAGTGTTGTATTTATAAGATAAGTATTAATCCATTTTACTAATTATCACCCCTACTATTATTAGTACTTTATTTATTAACATTCTTATTTATTTAAAATATATTAAAGTTATATAATATATATATATATATATATATATATAATTTATAAATATATATATATAATATATAGTATATATAATATATATATATATAATTTATGAATATATATATATATATAATTACTTCATTTAATCACATAAATTCATATACGAAAATATAATTGTATGTGTAAAGTTTTCAGTATTTACTTCAACAGAGCTCAATATAGTAGGTAGAGCTATGTAGTAAGTTATGAAAATATATATGGCAATGAAGCTACACAGAATATTCTGCGTTTCATTCTCATCTTATTTATGCCTCACGAATTCTCACGAGAATTCATAAATTACTAATATATATATATATATAATACGGGACAGTTAAAAGATTTTAATTGTGTATATTTTATTTAATCAATGTAATAATATATTTTACAACATTTTTTCATTTCATTTTTTGGGTACTTGTAAAGTTTTGGAAACTGTTAAATCAGTTTTGGTCTGATTCAAAAGCTATACCACAGACACCAATTTTATTAATGAATAAGGACTTTTTAAATCGGATCCCTAGGTTTTCGGGCAAAACATCTCCTTTATTAGGCGAAGAATAAAATTATGGAAAAGCAAAAAGGATATATATATATATATATATATATATATATATATATATATATATATATATATATATATATACTAAACATGTTACACAACAATATGCTTTTTACTAACTTTTCCTTCCGCTTTCACTCAAACCATACATTTTGTTTGATTGCAGTTTGCGCTTTAATTTTACACAAGGAACAAAATCTTGCAAGAAGCTATAACATGAACATTTAACAATTATTAAAGCTAGGTCAACCTTTGTTAGTTTGTTTCATAAGTCATGTTTGCTGTGCTGTTGTTTCCAGTTTGTTAAGTGAGTTGAACTGCTCGCATCAGAGTCGGCAATTCTGCATGAAGTTCTTATCGTTGTTCGTAGCTATTCGTTAGATTGCAGGGTCTCAAGTGTTAACCAATTATATCCAGAATGGTAAGACTCAGCAGTTGCATGCGAACTCTAGTTTGGAATGATGCAGGAGCATTATAGGTTCATTTACTCTTTCGATTTTCAGTTTCTGCTTCAAAATATGTATATTCCATTAATAAGAGGATTTAACAATTGATGCGAATTATTTCGTCGTCAGTTTATGAAAAATATGGTAGAAGAAATGGGTAATCTATAATATAAATCTCACCTGTCTGTTTAAATGTATGCATGTGTGTATGGTTGCATGTCTGCCTAAAAGGTTTCGACAAAGGCGACGGATTTTCACGATATCGGTATCGTTTTCAGGCTCGACTCGTTCTGACGACAAATATCGAACAACTGGCTAAAAACATTAAATCGGTCACCCTCAGCTGAGCACTTATGTACAGGGAGGGGGCGCTTTTTTGCCGATATTTTCGGAAGTCATCCTCACTTTTTCAGTGACTAGCCTTAATTTAAACCTACTTAACTTCTGGTTTGTCGATGGATGCAACAGCAAAGACATCACTTTTTTTCACGTTCTTTTCCTCTTTTGTGGTACGAGGTCGTGCTTGCCTGCTACCATTGTTTGTTTTTTTTTTTTTTTTGCTCAACACACACCTCTGGCTACCTCGGCTAGTATTTCTATAAGGAAGTCTTTTATATACACATAAATTCACATATTCATAGGTTTGAACGAAAATCCTAGAGATTTAAACCCTCTTAATTGGCTTACATTAAACGTTTTGGTTAATATGTTACGATTCATTTGTTGATCATTTTTTTTTTTTCAAAAGAGTATCAGAAACGAAATGAAACTATAGTAGTATTGACCTGAAATTCGAAGCAAAAATTACGGATTTAACTAAGGGAGATAATCAACAAATTTAATATCACCAAAATAAAAATCACGGAGAACTGAACATAATGTAAACTACAACAACCTTGAGTTTCGTTTTAACGCGAACACGAACTAAAAATGCAACCTCAAATACCGTAGACATTTTGTTTGTTTGTTTTTTTATAATTTCGATTCGATCGTTCATCATATATAAAAAAAAACTAATATTAAAATGAGAGGCGAGAGATTCCGAACGGATACATAAAATTTGAATTATTATGAAATGTGAAACCTTTCTCTTTACTTTGGGAATAAATCCATATTCTAATAGCGAAAACGTTTGGAACAGCACAATTTCAATTTCATTCAAACGTTAATAAATCTTATTTATGAAATCTTTTCGATCTGTAAATATGAATCTGCATTCCATATTCGTCAAATTCCTACAGTTTTGAATTGAAAGAAAACAAGTACTTGGAATCAAAACCGAAACATTTAGCGCCCCAGTTGCATTCCCCACCGTTCGAACTATCGACAGTTAGATAAAAATGATTTACAATTAAAATACATCAAGCTATGAATGAATTTCCGCATGCGCAAAAGTAATAAAAATATGTTAAGTGTAGGTGAACATTTTTCATTTCAACTTGCCGAATATTTCTGTGCGTGTTTTTCATCCATCCAAACAAAGATTTTACTCGTTATAAACCATCCTTGGTGTATAATTACTATTTTTGTAAATTCAAATGTTATATAACAAGTAGTTTAGGAGTTTATCAGTTAAATATGTACATAGAGACACACAGATATACATTTACTGATTTAATTACTAGGATTTGGGCTTGAAAGGATGTATGTTTAATAAGAGCGCTTTGTGATATAAATCTTTTTACTATTGCATCGCTTTTTTTTTGCTTGTGTTTTCTTTTGCTTGTTTGTTTGTTTTTTGTTTTGTTTTTTTGTCTTTTTGTTTTCATTTGCTTGTTTGTTTTTTGGGTTTTTGTTGTTTTTTGCTTGTTTCTTTTTTGTTTTTTATTGTTGTTTTTTGCTTGTTTTTTGTTTTGTTTTGTTTTTGTTGTTGTTTTGCGTGTTTTTTTGTTTTGTTTTTGTTGTTCTTTTTTTTATTTAATGTGTTTTATTATGGGTTTGAGCAAGTAGATGTGTGGAAATGTAATTCCGGCAGAGATGCGCAAAGTCCAAAATCTTTCGGTTTCATCGCGTTACTTTTTAATTACTTATGTTGACCATCTGCATATTATCCCCATCCTGTAACTTACTCTAGTAGGAAATCTATATTAACAGCAGAATCATGCCGGTAAGAGAGTGAAACCACGCTCATTCCATGGAAGCACACAATTTATTAAGCCTCAAATAACGGAGAAAGCATTTGGTACACACCGATAGAATTAATGCTAGCATCGAAACTTTATTGAAATTAGGATTTTTTATATGACGTCAAACTTTTGCGTATACATCTCTCGGCTATTTAATTTAGTTTTCTTTTTTTATTATTTAATTCGCTTGGTTATTATTTTTAAATGATATCTTAAACATTTTGTCAGGTCACCATATTGTCATTATATAGGAAGCCATCTTCAAATATCCCCTTTTTATCTCTTTCTTTCAGACCAGGGAACAATAGATCACGGAGGATTGATCACCGGCGTCTAATGGCCGACAACCCGACAATTATGACGTGCAAGATATTTTTTTCTGTTCTCAAAATGTCGCAATAATAATTTGAAATTGAAAAAGGAAATAGAATATATGAATTACCAATTATAACCATATAATGAAGAATGCCCAGCATGCGTTTCTTATGTATGAAATTATTGCTTGCGTAACGGCTTATCGGCACTACTAGAATTACGAGGAAATAAATCATGTCATTTATTATAACGGCGATATTAATATATATTAAACAGAAAACTCATAAGTCTCGGACCTCACTAATAAAACAACTACTTTTAGGCAAAGTTTCTACTTTATTCATAAGCGTAGTCATTTTCTTTTTCAATTCGGTGCCTTTTTATGAAAAGTTCTTTTTTTATGGCTTAAAGATTACATCGGTTTCCGATAACATTTCATATTATTCAAATCTCTTTTAGTATATATATATATATATATATATATATATATATATATATATATATATATATATATATAAAGAGCATATAGTTAATAAAACATGTTAAAAACACTTTGAAAAAGAGTTATCCAGCTTTTACATCTGGTTGAGATTATTTTATAAATTTTAATATTTATAATATACTTTAGTTTTCCCATCTTGGAACATTTTGGTAAATTTAATTGTAATTTATATATATATATATATATATATATATATATAATATATATATATATATATATATATATATATATATATATATATTAGTTATTTTAAATTTTTACCGAGGGTCAGAGAAAAAATCGGTATGTGGGGTTATATCTCAAAATCTCATGGAATG
Organism: Euprymna scolopes; assembly: GCF_053919585.1. NCBI lineage: Eukaryota > Metazoa > Mollusca > Cephalopoda > Sepiida > Sepiolidae > Euprymna > Euprymna scolopes. The sequence continues at coordinate 98,169,882 of NC_136490.1, read as the reverse complement.
TTTACTGAGCAGACAAAAACTACGATGTGCCTTAAATAAATTTACATTTTTCTAATACACGCATTTAAAATTGTTGTAGACTCTTGAAAATTCAAAATGTTGTTGTTTTACCTTTTATCAGATTACTGCCCCTTTTTTATGATCTCAGGTTCAAATGAACAGCGATAGCAGGAATTGGAGTATGCCCTACTAAAGCCCGGTGTTCAGAGCTGGTGAATTTCAAGAATGCAATCTGAAAGTGGGGACACTTTAGAAGGACGATATGCAATGAAATTCTTTTTTATCTAGAAAAAAAAATGGCAAACATATAACATGCTTTAGACTATTTTTGAATCATATTGCATAATCGATCATCAGTGTTTGAGTGGCATAAGAGATGGTATTTATTTGCTCCCCCACCGAGCAAATTAGGCACAAGGCCGATTTTTAATGTGAGGAGTGAAGGGAGGGGGAAGGGGAAAAGGGGACCAGCTCCCGAGAGGTGGGAAATGGGAGCTGGTTAAAGGTCAGACATGTGGGGTTGCCCCCACATCTGGTCTTTGCTAGTCATAGCTAGTCATAGCTAGTCATAGCTGCAGTATCTGCCGGGACAGATGGTATTTATTTGCTCCCCCACTGAGCAAATTAGGCACAAGGCCGTTTTTAATGTGAGGTAAAAACCAGCTCCCCTAAAAGGGGTCACTCTGGTTACCAAAAATAATAATTGTCCCAGTATAGAGGGTTTTTATTTAAATGCTGCCCACATCAGCATTATGTGGCACAAGGCCGGAAAGTGGGAACCCCGCAGGCTCCCCTAAAGGAGGGTCACTCCTGCAATTTTAAAAATTGCCTGAGTAACCCCGTCGGCATTCCCCGGTCGGGGCGCCTCAGGCAGCAAGCAATAAACTTGCCCCACCAGAAAGCCCGGTGGCAAGGCCTGGGAGGGTGGACCTCCTAGGTATTACCCAGGCGGTTCCCAGTATAGAGGGTTTCCCCTCCATTGACTGGTACAAATTATCTTAAGTGCAGCATCTGCCGGAACAGATGGTATTTATTTGCTCCCCCACCGAGCAAATTAGGCACAAGGCCAATTTTTAATGTGAGGAGTGAAGGGAGGGGGAAGGGGAAAAGGGGACCAGCTCCCGAGAGGTGGGAAATGGGAGCTGGTTAAAGGTCAGGCATGTGGGGTTGCCCCCACATCTGGTCTTTGCTAGTCATAGCTAGTCATAGCTTGCAGTATCTGCCGGAACAGATGGTATTTATTTGCTCCCCCACCGAGCAAATTAGGCACAAGGCCAATTTTTAAAGTGAGGAGTGAAGGGGAAATGGGGACCAACTCTCCGGGGAGTAGGGGAGCTGGATAGTGACAATTGGTATGAAGGGTTGCCCCTACATTGACCAAGGTCTTATATGTGGGGTCGCCCCCACATATGGTCTTTGCTTGCAGTATCTGCCGGAACAGATGGTGTTTATTTGCTCCCCCACTGAGCAAATTAGGCACAAGGCCGTTTTTAATGTGAGGTAAAAACCAGCTCCCCTAAAAGGGGTCACTCTGGTTACCAAAAATAATAATTGTCCCAGTATAGAGGGTTTCCCCTCCATTGACTGGTACAAATTATCTTAAGTGCAGTATCTGCCGGAACAGATGGTGGTATTTATTTGCTCCCCCACTGAGCAAATTAGGCACAAGGCCGTTTTTAATGTGAGGTAAAAACCAGCTCCCCTAAAAGGGGTCACTCTGGTTACCAAAAATAATAATTGTCCCAGTATAGAGGGTTTCCCCTCCATTGACTGGTACAAATTATCCCAAGTGCAGCATCTGCCGGAACAGATACTACACTTTGATCTTGACCACGGTGTACGAACGGTCTCTGACCTTGAGTGGCATAAGAGATGGTATTTATTTGCTCCCCCACTGAGCAAATTAGGCACAAGGCCGTTTTTAATGTGAGGTAAAAACCAGCTCCCCTAAAAGTAGGCAAAAAGGGGGCACTCTGGTTACCAAAAATAATAATTGTCCCAGTATAGAGGGTTTCCCCTCCATTGACTGGTACAAATTATCTTAAGTGTAGCATCTGCCGGAACAGATACTACACTTTGATCGTGACCACGGTGTACGAACGGTCTCTGACCTTGAGTGGCATAAGAGATTCAGCGAGGGATGATAGGTGTGGGACGAGTAAGAAATCCAGAACAACTTAAGAATGTATGTTTATTCATTGTACTTTTCATTGACCTTTATATTATTTTAATCAGATTTAATATTTTTATTGTTAGCATTAAAGTTTTCACTTTTATATATCACATTTGCCTTCACCATCATAAAGCTCAATCGATATACGTTCTAAAATAATAAACATCAAAACACAAAATCTACATGTCAGCAAAGGAGCATGGGAAAGAAGAATGGTGCTAAGAATATTCCCGTTTAAAAAAAAAACGTCTTCTACCGATTTTCCATTCGCAGAAAATATTCAACATTGTCATTTCCCTGTTCAATTATTCATAGGCCGCTTGACAAGGTTCTTTACTTGAAAAATTCTATTAACTTTTCATTTTCGATTTATTAAATAACACCGAATCGATTCGACATTTTTTATTTTTACTAGCGGAGGTGTGGCGATGCCCGGTCGTAAAATACGCTTTAATATGATATTAAAATGTATCTAGATTTCGTATAAATTACAGTAGAACTCCGAGATACGATGGTTTTAAAATGCTATTTTTCAGGTTACGATGTGGAATACGATGTTTTCCCGGACCCTGGTTACAGTATTTGCCCCGCCTTACGGTGTTATTTATAATATTATTGTTATATACATGTGTATCATATACTGTACTGTTTTTGTTACTAATTCTTAATGCCGGATTGTACTGGAAAAAAGTAAATTCTCTATCGATTATTTCATATGATATTGTACGCAAGATATAGTGGTGATTTCAAAAGTAACAAGACCGATAGCCATTAGTCGCGTGCTCTCGTGTAATGAATGAATGCGTGAATGTAGGATTGACATGAAATTCTTAAAGATAAACTAAAATGACTGAAAAATGGGCTGAAATGACTTAAATAAATAAAAGGTAAATTACTTAGAATGACTTTAATGAACTTAAGGATGAATTGAATGACCTTAAGAATGATTTGAATGCTTAAAATATAACTGGACTCCTTCAAAAACAACTTGAATGATCTGGAGAATGACTTGAATGGCTTTGAGACTGACTGGTAGTAAAGTCGGTGATCATTTTACATTAAATTAATAGAGAAAATTGATCCCCCACTTTATATCACAATAAGTACACCATGTAGTAAGAATAAATACTACACTTTGATCTTGGCCAAAAGGCCAAGAAAACCTTAAAACGCTAAGAACATCATCCATTAACAACAGACCTTTGATCTTAACCAAAAAGGCTAAGCACAAAATGTGTTACGGACAGACCGACCGATCGACGGAGTGACTTATAAAGTCGCTTGCACGCAACTCAAAAGCAATAATTCATAACTTGGGTACCGCCATCTAAAATCAAAACTGAAAACGAAAGTAAAATTTGTAGCGTTTCAATTTGAGGCATTACCGCCTGGCCATCGTCAGTCGGACATGTAATGGTTAAAAACAAACTAACGTAAATGTTCAAATGTATATGTATTCGCGCATGCGTGAAATAGCAGTTTAAGTCGACTTACGCTTTGTAAGTTCGCATTTATTTCAATTTTGACTCCTTTTTACACTTAAATAATCATGTACACCAGGTAAAAACTGATGAGAAAACGGTCCACAAAGAAATGCAATTATTTGAGTTTCATCGCGCCGCTCTGCAATATTCCGTCTCTGAGCAGATAGTTTCAAAGAAATGAAGACAGACAGACATAGTGCGTTTTTCTTAATGAGATTATTATTTTATATATCTTTTTTAAATACTTCCGATCCATTTTTATTTCCATTCTTCTTTTATTTCGTTTTATTGTGTTTAGTCCCAACTATATTTATGCTTTCCTACACTAGTTCATTTCTACTCTTTATTCTTGTCTGGCATTTTATTCTTCCATTCTAACTTCTGTTCTTCTTTCGTTCTTTTGTTATTCTTTTGATTGTTGTTATGCCTTCGTCTTTTCAATCTTCTGATTTAATTCTGTTCATTTTATTTGCTTGCATTTTTTTCGTTTATTCTTCCTTTCATTTAACAGGTGAAGCGATCAAAAAAGAAACTCACAAAAGCAAGGTTTTGCTTTCCTTGCCTTGGGAGAGTGAAAAGAACTTGGTGAAAAGAGAGTAAAACGCGTTACTACCGTATTCATGGGAATACATTCTTAATACAACGAGAAAGATAGAGAGGCGTTTATAATTGCAATACTGTTGTAATTTCCATACGAGACAAAGTATTTTGTTCATTGTTCACATTAGGAAAAAATGGCAGTCAGTAGTGAATGAAAAATTACATGAGTATTGCGTTTGAATGAGGTACTCGCCCGAAAAACTGCCACAAGTACAGAAGTTATCTCCGACTGCAATAGATTAGACACTTGGATCGGAAAGTGGGATTTAGAAGTCAGCGCTTCTGAACTCTGAACTGTAAAAAGTGCCTGGGCAGCTCAGTTATCATTCTCCGGTAAGGTCGCCTCAGGCGATTAGCAATAAACTAATCCCTTCTCAACAAGAAGAGGTAAAGCATGGGAGGGTGGGCAGAACTAACATTCCACAGCAATTAACAGGGAGCAGATTATTACAGAAATGCTCTAATCTGTTGATTTGGCAGCGTAGAATAAAAATTCGTAAAGCAGAACAAACTATTAGTTTCCAAAAATGTATTGTGTCACAAGACGATCATAACGATGGAATAAATACATAAATAACATTTCGAATTCTTTCGATCTTTTTTCATTCATATCAGTTTCATAGTTACTATGGATGTTGGCGGTGCCCAGAAGAATGCGACCAGAAAAAAAGGTTGAAATCAGTGAATAAGTGATATGAGAAAGTTATACTTTAGCGGCAGAAGACGAATTGTTTTTAAAAAACAATGTATCGAATTTTAATAAAAACGTTGGAACAAATTATAACACAATCGAAGGAGCTGATGAATCCAGCCAAATTTTACCTGAAACGTTTTCGATTAGGAAGGCCCGGACTTAAATGAGGTGGTATGAGTATTTTATCTTAGCGTACTCCTGTTGCACTCGCGCGCCAAATTCCCCGATGTTGCTTTAAGCATTGTTGATATAATTCATATTGCTTATGTACCGACATTAACATCTCTCATCAGATTTACTTCATAAGAATTCTTCAAGGATTCTCCTGAGCAACCTCTAGAACACACACACACACACACACACATATATATATATATATATATATATATGTGTGTGTGTGTGTGTGTGTGTGTGTGTATCTTTAATACCAACCGACTCTCGTGTTTCATCCTTCCGGCCTCATCAGTGCAGGAAGTTATGATTGCCGTTAGTCGGGTGATTCGAACCCCGCTACGATGCCATTGTTTCCATTAGCAAGGAACAAACTACAGAGCCACCGTCAAAATCAACGCTATTCAATTAAAATTACATATTTATAAAGGCATGAACTTTATGATTGCGTGACTAAATGTCGCGATT